>NW_026575024.1:3825000-4095000 GCF_905146905.1 Nyctereutes procyonoides | reverse complement strand
ATACACACACACATACACACACACTAGAATATTATTCAATCTTTAAAAAGAAGGAAATCCTACCACATATGATAATATAGATGAATCTGGACATTATGCTAAGTGAAATAACCCAGAAACAGAAGGAAAAACACTGCCTGACCTCCCCTACATGTGGAATCTAAAATAGACTCATAGAGGCAGAGAGGATGGTGGTTCCCAGGGGCTGGGGTGAAGGGGAAAGGGGAAATATTGGCCAGAGGTAACGTTTCAGTCATACAAATAAGTTCTGGAGATCGAAAGCACGGCAATGTGACCACAGTTAATACTGGATTGAGTACTTGAAATTTGCTCAAGAGTAGGTGGTAAGTGTTCTGGCCACAAAGAAGGGAATGGTTACCAGGGGAGGTGGTGGGTATGTTCATTAATTTGACTAGGTGATAGTTTCACAATGTACACATATATTAAAACATCAGGCTGTACAACTCAAATCTATATTTTTATTTTTATTTTTTAAAGATTTTATTATTTATTTATTCATGAGAGAGAACAGAGAGAGAGAGAGAGAGAGAGAGAGAGAGAGGCAGAGACACAGGCAGAGGGAGAAGCAGGCTCCATGCAGGGAGCCCGACGTGGGACTCAATCCCGGGACCCCAGGATCACACCCTGGGCCAAAGGCGGTGCTAAACCACTGAGCCACCTGGGCTGCCCCAGATCTATATTTTTAAATCATCAATTATACCCCAATAAAGATGGGGGGATCAGTAATACGTGAAAGGTGAAATAATAAAGCTTTTAGGAGAAAACACAGGAGACCACTGGTTGCATAGGGCACCATGTTGCATTTGGTTTATATGTCTTGTTTGATTTGTGGCTCCCTCTCCAAACCCCCTTACAGTTTCACTGTTGAAGGAACTGGGTTCAGGGGCACCTGGGTGGCTCAGTGGTTGAGCATCGGCCTTTGGATCAGGTAGTGATTCTGGGGTCCTGGGATCAAGTCCCACATCAGGCTCCCGGCAGGGAGCCTGCCTCTTTCTCTGTGTCTCTCATGAATAAATAAATAACATCTTTGAAAAAATAAAAAAATCAAATAAAAAAAGGAACCAGGCTCTTCGTCCTATACAGCTTTCCATATTTTAGATTTTTCTAAAATACTGCATCCCCATAGTACAGACCTATGTGGAATTCTGGTTTGAATAAACCAACTATTTTTTAAAGTTTTATTTATTTGAGAGAGAAAGAGAAAGAGAGAGAAGAGTGGCAGGGGAGAGGGAGAAGTAGACTTTCCGCTGAGCAGGGGTTCTGACGTGGGGCTCCATCCCAGGACCCTGGGATCATGACCTGAGCAGAAGGCAGACCCTTAACCGACTAAACCACCCGGGGACCCCCAAACCAACTATTTTAAAAAATCACAAAATTATCTGGGAAACTGGAACAGTGATGGACATTTGACAATATTTTTGAAAGTTGTGTGAAAAAAAAAGTTGTGGGAACTTTTTTACATGCAATGGGAAATTACAGTTATATTGTTTTAAGGAATTCTCATGTTTTAGGTGTACCCACTGAAACAAAATATGATGTCCCCAAATAAACTAGCTGGGCAGAGGGAGGAGGGGAGCTGGAGGGAGGGTGTGCTGGTAAGGGCCTAACAGCAGGCTCCCTGGCCCAGAGGTGGGGGGAGGGGAGCCCCGATGGGGCGTATTTGCCAAATTCCATGAGGTAAACATGCCCATCACAGTTAAGTTCAAACTCCCAGCAGTTCATCATTTGAGAAGAGAGGAAGACGACCAGCTCTTGGCAGACCCGGGCATCCAGCTCCAGGACATCACCGACAGGGGCAGAGGCAAAACAAGACTGGATGGGAGCTGGTATTTGCTGAAATGGAGTGATGAGTCCATGGGGGTTCCTCATCTCTAAATTTTTTTTTCCTGGTCTCTCTAAAGTTTTTGATTAAGGTATGATTGCCATAACATTGTATTAGTGTCAGGTGCGCAACATAATCATTTGATATACATATCAATTCCAAAATGATCACCAGGGGATCCCTGGGTGGCTCAGAGGTTTGGCGCCTGCCTTCGGCCCAGGGTGTGATCCTGGAGACCCGGGATCGAGTCCCACGTCGGGCTCCCTGCATGGAGCCTGCTTCTCCCTCTGCCTATGTCTCTGTTTATCAGGAATAAATAAAAAATCTTAAAAAAAAAAGATCACCACAATACATTTAGTCAACATCCATCACCTCTCATAGTTACAAACCTGTTTTTTTCCTCGTGGTGACCACTTTTACGACCTACTCTCTTGGTAACTTTCAAAGTTTTTTTTTTACTTATTTATTTTTATTTATTTATGATAGTCACAGAGAGAGAGAGAGAGAGAGAGAGAGAGAGAGGCAGAGACACAGGCAGAGGGAGAAGCAGGCTCCATGCACCGGGAGCCCGACGTGGGATTCGATCCCGTGTCTCCAGGATCGCGCCCTGGGCCAAAGGCAGGCGCCAAACCGCTGCGCCACCCAGGGATCCCTCTTGGTAACTTTCAAATATACGATACAGTTCTATGAACTATCCTCACCGAGCTGTACGTTATAGCTCCATCTCATTCTGTATATGCTTGATATTTCTTTATTTTTTCTTTATTTATTTAGCTTGGCATTTCTTTAAAGATTTTATTTATTTGAGAGAGAGAGAGAGCGCGAGCACATGACTGGGGAGAGGGGTAGTGAGAGAGGGAGAAGCAGACTCCTCGCTGAGCATGGAGCCCGAGGTGGGGCTTGAACCCAAGACCCTGGGTGTATGACTTGAGCCAAAGGCAGACGCTTAACGAACTGAGCCACCCAGGTGCCCCTATGCTTGACATTTTAATTACAAATTTTAAAAAGGAAAACCCTAAATTGCAAGATTAAATTTTTTAAGCCTTTTAATGTTACGGTTTATCATTGCAGATAATTATGAATAGAAATCACATGGCCAAAAATAAAAAAATAAAATAAAATAAAGAAATCACATGGCCACCTCAGTGGTTCATGATGACAGTAAGAGCCACCATGTTACTGAGTGCCTATGACCTGCTTGACCCTGGTTTAGGAGCTTTCTGAGGAACAATGTGGGGCTTTTATCATCCTTGTTTTTTTTTAATTTATTTATGATAGTCAGAGAGAGAGAGAGAGAGAGAGAGAGAGAGAGAGGCAGAGACACAGGCAGAGGGAGAAGCAGGCTCCATGCACCGGGAGCCCGATGTGGGATTCGATCCTGGGTCTCCAGGATCGCGCCCTGGGTCAAAGGCAGGCGCCAAACCGCTGTGCCACCCAGGGATCCCCTATCATCCTTGTTTTACAGATGAAGAGATTGAGGAGCAGAAAGCCAAACCATTTCCTAGGGTTATGCTCACACAGCCAAAAGTGGCTGAGTTGGGATTCAGATCCAGGTAGTCCGAGTCCAGAGCCTGGTATTTTAAACTCTGACCCAAGACACTTAATTTTACTTTATTTTGGTTTTTATTTATAGTTTATTTAAGTAATCTCTAAGACCCCGAGGCCAAGAATTACATGTTCTGCTGACTGGGCCAGCCAAGCACCCCACTTAATTTTTTGAAAAAAAAAAAAACACCCCAAATTCCTAGAATGGAAATAAACCCATGATGCAGCCCACCAACAACGCACTGTTTAGGAGAACTGTTTTCTAATACAAATCTGGTGAGTGCCTCCTTTAGACCAGAACTAAACCAGATGATGGTGACCCAGGCAGATCTGGCTCCTGTCCTCATGCAGCACACCTCTGCTGGGAAGCCAAGCTCATTTCCACAATGGGATTTCATTTTGGGGGGGCTCAGTGGAGCAAGATCGCAAGGATTATTGATATATAAAGTTTGGGGTTAGTCTTTTATCAACACGGTGTTCTTTCTGGTAGTTTCTCAGCATAAATCTGTTAAGAGTAATTTTTCTATATTTTGAAAACACAAGAAACGAGTATGGGTGAGGATATGGGAAAAGGGGAACCCTCTTGCATTGTTGGTAAGGCTACAAGCTGGTGCAGCCGCTCTGGAGAACAGTATGGAGGGTCCTCAGAAAATTAAAAATAGGGGTACTCTACAACCCAGCAATTGAATGATTAGGTATTTACCCAAAGGACACAAAACACTAATTCATGCGATTGAGCCCCGGACTGGGGTCTGTGCTTAGCACAGAGTCTGCTTGAAATTCTCTCTCCCTCTCCCTCTGTGTGCTTGCTCGTGCTCTCTAAAATAAAATCTTAAAACACACACACACACACACACACACACACTAATTCAAAAGGATACATGCACCCTTATGTTTATTGCAGCAGTACTTATAATCACCAAAGTATGGAAGCAGCAAAAATGTCTATTGATAGGTGACAGGATAAAGAAGATGTGGTGTGTGTTGTGTGTGTGTGTGTATGTGTATATATATATATATATATATATATATATATATATATTACATATGCAATATATACATATTATAAATAATAATCATATATATATATGAATATTACTTGGCCATAAAAAAGAATGAAATCTTGCCATTTGCACTGACATGGATGGGTCTAGAGAGTATCGTGCTAAGTAAAATAAGTCAGAGAAAGACACACATCATATGATTTTGCTCATATGTGGAATTTAAGAAACAAATGAGCAAAGGAGAAAAAAGAGAGAGGTGAACTCAGAAACAGAGGACGTACTGCTGGTCACCAGATGGGAGGTGAGGGGGGGGCTGGGGGAGAGGTGATGGATGAAGGAGGGCACCTGTCGTGATGAGTGCCGGGTGATGTGTGCAAGGGCTGAATCTCTATGCTGTACACCTGCAACTAATGTTAGACTGTATGTTATCTGGAAGTTAAATGAAAACTTAAAAACATAAAACAAATGTTTTCACTTTTTGTCATAGCATGGACTATTTTGCTCACTCAGCAAACAGTTACTGGGTACTTCCTCCCCACTACGCGTGGTGCTAGGCACCAAAGGGACAGTGGCGAACAGGGCAGGAAAGCCCTCTCGTTCTAGGAGCTCCATCACCAAGGTAACTAGGAGAGTCACGAGGTCCATCTACAGCAAGGTCATGTGGTGGCGGTGGCATCACTTCAGAAGCGTGATCAGGGAAGGCCTGCCTGAGGAGGTGATACTGGCCTGAGACCAGAAATGTGAGGCGAGGCAGGAGCTGGGGCAGTGGAAGGTCCCGGGTGTGCTCCACATCACTGAAGCACACATTTTGAGACACAAATGTGTGCTTATAATTTAAGGATTTTCATGACACCACCCATGGCTCTCCGGCGGGGCCTCTCAGGCTCTATAGAAACACAAGCCAAAAGCGGAGAGTTTGGCTGGGCCAGGTGGACATGGGGGCGGGGTAAGGAAGAGGGCAGGTGATGGGAAGACTCACCTGTTGGAAGCAGAGTTGTAGAATGAACCCATGGGGAAACAGGAGGGCATTTCAATCAACTTCCTGGTGAAATGAGTGAGCTCATCAAAGTGGCTCTCTCGATTCTGGGGAGGTGAGTCTAGGACTCCCCTGACCCCCCAACGGCCTGGACTGTTCTACACACCCACTGCTTCAGAGGTGGAGGTCAAGTCTGAGTATATTTGAGGTCAGCTGCTGGAAATAAGGATCCATGAGCTGGAGGGAATAATCAGTTTCTCATTTTTTTTTTCCGAAAAGAAACAATCAAAGAAAAAAATTTCTATGACCCTGTTTCCCAAGGTTGGGGATCCTCAAAGGAAAGAGAGAGTCTCCATTAAACTGGGTTTCAGTGAACAGGGACTTTAAGCAATGGATAATTATACACAGGGCTGGGATTACCAAACAGCCCTTCAGACAAAGGCTAAGAATGCTTTTGTGTTTTCTCATCTTTTACTCCCTGATTGTCTGGTATTGCTTTAAAATTTCATAGATCACTAGCAAAGTGGGGATCCTTGGACATTGTAATAACTGGCCAGTGAGGACATTCTAAACTATGTTCTTTAGGGTTTTATAATTTAATAGTGCTGAGCAAACATCTGAAGACCCATTAAAAATCACACTGCAAAAAAAAATTAAAAATCACACTGTATTTGGTAAATCTGCAATTATTCAATATTTCTCCCTCTGTTTTGTCTTTCTCAATTATTAAGTAGCCTTTGTTGGCAGTGTCCACAATGACAACATTTTTCCGATGCCTTTCAAGTGTGAAATGTCTTAGGCTCCTAGAGTTTGAGGAACCCTCCAATGTAGTTCCGTTTGGGTAATTTGCTGCTACAATTTCTTTCCTTAGCTTCAAACTGAAAACTTTAAAAAAAAAAGATTTTATTTATTTATTCACGAGAGAGAGAGAGAGAGAGAGAGAGAGAGAGCAGAGAGGGGGGGGCAGAGACACAGGCAGAGGGAGAAGCAGGCTCCACGCAGGGAACCCGACGTGGGACTCGATCCCGGGTCTCCAGGATCGCGCCCTGGGCTGAAGGCGGCACTAAACCGCTGAGCCACCTGGGCTGCCCACTACTGGATTTAAAACCCTGAGAGAGTAGAAGGTAAAGTTGATCACGTAGCCCCTGCAGGTACTGTAACTCAACTGCACACTTGCTGAGCGCCCGCACTGTCTCGTGTGCTACTGCTCACCTATGTGTGAATCCAACGATAAAAACAGAAATGATGGAGTATCCCCAGGACTGTTTGATACTTTGCCACTCGTATACATACAACGTTAACACTAAAATTCACACCTCTTGGGTGTTTATGATGCACTAGGACCTGTCAAATACTTTTAAATACTCTGATCAATTGTAAGAGACTTTAGATACTATTTGTGCCACGTTGCAGGATGGTATAAATTATTCATAACACATCATACTACAACAAATATTCTATGACATAGTTTCGTCTATAATCACACATACAAAAAAATACAAAAAAAAATCACATACAAAAAAAAATCACATACAAGTGAAATACGTATTGAATTATATATAATCAATATACTAAACACTATAAATTGTATTATAGATTAATATTGTGCTATATTTTAATATTATTGCATATATTCATTTCATATATACATGTAAAAGCTGATGTACTACATACTAAATTATATGTAACGTATTATACCATATTACATTATATTTATGATATAAATATAAGCTCCCTAAGGGGATACATAGCAAACAGGTATGATTAGATGCTTCCAGGGAGGGGATTCAAAGGGGGAATCTTTCTCCTGGGCCTCAGGGGCAATTTTTAATTGATGTAAATGGTATTATGATAGAGACCTTCATTCAGTTTTTCCCCCCACCCACAACCATTTTTTAAAGATTTTATTTATGTATTCATGAGAGACACAGAGAGAAGCAGAGACACAGGCAGAGGGAGAAGCAGGCTCCCCGTGGGGAGCCCGATGCAGGACTGGATCCCAGGACCCCAGGATCAGGCCCTGAGCCAAAGGCAGAAGCTCAACCACTGAGCCAGCCAGGGGCCCCTAGAACCATTTTTAAGATCTACCCACATTGCTGTGTGTGTGCCTAGCACACTGCTTCCAATGTCCACACGTGGCCGCTGTATCAGTCAGAGTGTATTGCCCTACAGTAACAAAGATACCCCAAATTGAAATAGTTTAAAGCCACAAGGGCTGACTTCTCATTCATGCTTCCTGTTCACTCTAGATTGGGAGGAGGGCTTTGCTCCCTGCAACCACCCAGGGACCCGTGCCCCATCTCTGTTGCTGCCAGGTGCTATGCCAGAGGTAAAAGAATGTCGTGCACTGACTTGATTCTCACCTGAATGTGAGACACATACCTTCTGGCTGTATTTGATGGTCAGAGAATGTCACATGGTTCCACCTAACTTTTAATGGCAGGGAAGTCCAGTCCTACCATGCGACTATAGAAAGAGAGAGGGTCAGAATAGTCACAGACAGTCCCGGGAGTAGTGTCACACGCCCTCATGTTGCATCTCCCTGTCCCCCCCAGACGATGGTATGATGAACAATCCCGCATGTGTCCCCCGCGGGCCCACTGGACCATTGCTGTGGACTATAACCAGGAGTGGGATTTCTGGACAGGTGGGCAGCTGCTTAATTTCACTAAGGGCACCAGATCCTTCTCCGGGATGGCTGCTCTAGGGCACGCTATAAGCAGACACAAAGGTGCATTTATCCCCATATCTTGCCAATGCTTGACAATAACCAGTTTTTTTAAATTTTGCCAGTCAAATGGGTGTAAAATGATAGCTGTAATTGCTCTAAATTGTAGCTCTATGATCTCTAATGAGTTTAAGTATCTCTTCATATGCTTATTGATTTTAGATTTCTTTTGTAAATTGCTTGCTCATTTTTTTTCTATTAGGGTTTCTATATTTTTCTTATTGATTTTCAAGAGTTACTTGTAGAGATCTTTGCTGTATATTCTTTAGGATCTTTTGGATGTAGCCTAATATGAATATGGATATACTCCTGTTCCGCATCTCATCTCCCAACTCTTCGGAGAAAAAAAAATCTCAAGAAAGGAAGATAGATCAGGCTTGAATAAGGAGACATGCCTGAGCCAATCAAAGGTGACTCAGATGGAGGCCCCTCAGAAAGTTAAAGATGGAGCTACTCTAATACCCAGCAATTGCACTACTTGGTATTTATCCAAAGGATACAAACATAGTGATTCAAAGGGGCACCTGCACCCCAATGTTCATAGCAGCAATGTCCACAAGAGCCAAACTGGATAGAGTCCAGATGTCCATCCATAGATGAATGGATAAAGAAGGTGTGGTCTATATATGTATATATACAATAGATACTACTCAGCCATCAGAAAGAATGAAATCTTACCATCTGCAACAATGTGGATGGAACAAGAGGGTATTAAGTAAGTGAAATAAGTCAGAGGAAAACAAATACCATATGATTTCACTCATATGTGGAATTTAAGAAACAAAACATGAACATAGGGGAAAGGAAGGAAAACCAAGAGTGAGGGAGACAAACCATAAGAGACTCTTAACTTTAGGAAACAAACTGAGGGTCACTGGAGGGGAGGAGGGTGGAGGGATGGGGTCCATGGGTGATGGGCATTAAGGAGGGCATGTGATGTGATGGGCACTGGGTGTTATATGCAACTGATGAGTCACTAAACTCTACCTATGAAACTAATAACACACTCTATGTTAATTAAATTGAATTTTATTTTAAAAAAAGATTTATTTATTTGAAAGAGAGAGAGAGAAAGCAAGAGACAGAGCACAAATGGAGGGGGAGAGGCAGAGGGAGAAGCAAACTCCCCGCTGAGCCGGGAGCCCCACGCCAGGCTCAATCCCAGGACCCCAGGACCATGATGAGCTGAGCCGAAGGCAGATGCTTCACCAACTGACCCCCCCGCAGGGGCCCCTAAATTGAATTTAAGTTTAAAAAAAAAGGAGATTGGGAAGGTGGCTCTATAAAATGACAGCTTCTATTTAAACCACAGGGCAGGAACAGAAAACTTTCCCAGAACAAGTGGGGGGTGCGGGGAGGTGAGAGGAAGGGAGGGATGTTCTTACAGGCAGACAAAGAGATAGATGATCATAGCTCAGTGTTTGGTGTAGGAAGTAAGGTCACACATCCAGGATGCCTCTGATTACAAGTCATTTTTTTTAAAGGAACATATTGGCTCCAGTAACTCAAAAGTCACTGTGGGTAGTGGGTCCGTTGGATCTTGGTGCTCAAATAATGTCATCAGATCTCCATCTTTCTTTCCCTGTCTCTGAGAAGCTCTCCCCAACATGTGCGTGGTAGCCTCTATCACCAAACACACAGAGTACCTTAACAAGCGTAGCGTAAGGAAAGTGGTTCTTTCCTAATCATTGGGGTAGAAAAAACTATTTCAGGGAGAAATTCTGATTGGCCCAACCTATATCACATGCCCTTCCCTGGACCAATCCCTGTGGCCAGAGAGATGGAGATGTCTGGTCACACCTGGATGAGGTCACCCCATGTCAGACCACCATGAGGTTGCACCATCGGGGCAAGAGAAAGAGCAAATATAATGGACAGGGACAACCCAGAAATGCCCCTTTTCTGCCTCATTCGTGATGTCAATGTGTGCTTTATAAGGACAAAGATTTAAGGGGGGCAAGCCCAGTCAAGAGCTAGCAAAACATATGGCGACTGAAGGAATTAGAGCCTTCACAAATGCCTAACCAGGACGCTAAAATTAAATGTAATAAATAAAAACCCAGCACATACTAAACTTCCATAGTACAAAAACAAACCAAACCACCAGAATCTCTATAAGCGAGACCAAGAGACTAAGGACACATGGGAGTGGGGGGATTTGTAACCTACATGTCAGGAAAAGCATTGGTACCCCATTTATGCCACAGAGTTCTCAGAGATCAATGCAGGATGGCCATGCCGATGGAAGTCTGAGAAAAAAAAATGACATGAACGATTCTAAGAAAGCAGGACGATGAAGTGTACTTGAAGTGTACTACATGTCTGAACCATGTGATAATAAACATTTTCAAAGCCTGCAAATTCGCGGGAGGAAAATCAGCATGCTCGGGTGTGGTTGGTTGGAGCATAAACTGGCCCAAGTTTTTGAGAAGATGGGTTGGTTTCATGTACCAAAGAGTGAGATGCATTGGTTCATTCAGCCAATATAACTTGCGCGCACGCTAGACACTACTCCAAGCCCCCGAGCTACCGTGTGAACAAGCAGGCACAGCCCCCACTAGGAGTCTGCATCCTCTGGGGAAGGGGAAGGTTACAAACCAATGGACAAGAGAGGCCTAACCATCTTCAGTAATACAGGAAAGGGGGAGGGGATGGGCCTTGAGAGTAGGTAGCAGGAGACCCTAATGAGCCTAAATCTGGACGTGATAATGAACCTAAGACATTTCACCCACATAATATTTATTACAATAAATATTTGTTGAATGAAGAAATGAATGTCAAGTTTTGATACAGAGCCGACCTGCTCACGTTGGGCCAATTTGCAGTTCTGCTCACTGGGCACAGGTGAGCTGATTTTCTGATGAGAAATTGGCAACTGTTTTAAACTGTTATGATTCAGGGGATCCCTGGGTGGCTCAGCACCTGCCTTTGGCCCAGGGCGCGATCTTGGAGTCCCGGGATCGAGTCCTACTTCAGACTCCCTCCATGGAGCCTGCTTCTCCCTCCTCCTGTGTCTCTGCCTCTCTCTCTCTCTCTATCACAAATAAAAATAAATCTTTAAAAAAATATATTTAAACTGTTATGATTCAGACCTGTACCTATTTATCGAGGGCTAAGGAATGTGCTGGCCAAGTGATGAGCAGGAGAGAGTGTCCCAAAGTGAGGGATCTGCATGTGCAAGGGCCCCAAGAGGAGAAGGGACAGAGCTTGTCTGGGGAAGTAGAGGTCATGGTGACTGGGGCACAGAGGGTGTGAGGGAGAGGCCCGTGTGGGCTCTGCTGACAGACCAGGACCCATGTCAACGAGCGCGGCGCTGCCCATGGGGCCGGGCAGCTGGGGCCCCACTGAAGGTCCTTAGAGCCCTCCGCTTTGGCTGGCCTCTGTCCCTCGCTCCAGGACGAGGAATCTGCGGTGCCTGTCTGGAGCCTGTGTTGTCCTAGACAATGCTTCCAACCCCCTACAGCCTGGAGTCCCCTCCCCAAACAGCTCCCACCTACTTCCGGAGTCTTCTCTCCCAGGGCCACCTTTCCAAGGACAGATGGAGCGTGTGCACTCTGGGCCCGAGGGGTGACCAAGGGGTGAGCAAGAGGCAAGTTTCTGTGGTTGAGGGTGTGGACAGAGTTTGGATACGTGGCCTAGGGTGTCTACACACGTGCATGGGAAGTCCCTCGCAGTGGGGGGAGGCCAAGTCAGGGAAGGCTCCCATAGTCCCGGGAACCTCAACCCACTGTGCTCTTACTTTGGGGCCCTTGTATGCCACAGGGGGAATAATCCAAAGCTTCTGAGAGGGCCCTTGTCCTAAGAGCAATGGGCGGCCTACTGAAGGATTCTGGGTAAAGGCACCGACAAGAATGACCATGGGTTTGAGATCCTTCTGGCTGTGGTATGGTGAGGGGCCCAGGGGTGCGGTTAAACGGAAGAAGGGCCATCAGTTGTGGGGTGTTGCTGGAATTCAGAACAGACATGACGGCAGTCCATATTAGCAGCAAAACATGGCAAAGAGGAGAAAAACCAAACATGGGTGATGGACTGGACAGGAGTGGTGAGTGGGCGGGAGGTCCCTGGGGGTGCTGTCACCCGGGGCAGGGGGACAGGACCCGGATCCACTCTGGGGGATGGCGGGCAGATGACAGACACGGTGGCTTCTTTGCCCTCGAGACATCAAACAGAAGTGCCAGAGAGCCAGTGGGAGGGGACCACGTGCAGCCACGATGCCCCTGGTCGGGGCGCGCCCTGCTTCCCCCACCACCGAGGAAGACACAAGGCGCCACCTGCCAGGAACTGGCCAGGTCTGATTGCAGAGAAATTAAAATGAAAACAATAAATGTGTCTTAGAATTGATGAAACAGCGTAGTTAGGATCTAAGTTTGGCTTCTCGGGTTAGGCCGAAGGAACAGGAGCACAGTGGGTTCACGGGTGCCCCCCGGAGGAGCCCGAGAAGGTACAGGTGTGGTGGCCCCACCCCAGGAGGTGGCCCAGGGCCCGGGATGCTTTCATCCCCAGGGGCCTGGTGGCCCATCACGAGGACAGCATCCAAGCACCGGGAGGGGCAGAGAGAAGGAGACCACACAAAGTTCACACGCGTCACTTCCCTTCACCTCCCAATGCCCACAGCTTTGTCACATGGCGCTCCTCGCTGCAGGGGAGGCTGGGAATGGTGGCCTTTCCCTGGGCGCCTGACGGCCGGCTACCAGTCAGCGCTCCTAAGGAGGAGGAATGGATGGGTGTTGGCATCTGGTGGTCTCCGCCCCAGGAGCCACTTGCACGTGGGTGGTGACTGACACCGAGGGCATGGCTGTGACAGGTGGCCGAGAAGGCGGCCCAGGCAAGCACTGAGGTCCTCCGAGGCAGAGTGCTTTCAGAGAGGCGATGATAAAGAAATGGACTGAGAAAGAAAGGCCTAGAAGGACAGGGGCACTGGAGGATATCTGTGCCCTGGAAGCCAAAGGAAGCCAGTGTCTCAAGGCAGAGGGAGAGGCCACCTCTGTCCAGTGCTGCTGGGGGGGGGGTCAAGAGAGATGAGCTTGGGAGGCCTGGGGGGCTCCGCAGTGGAGCGTCTGCCTTCAGCTCAGGTTGTGATCCCGGGGTCCCGGGATCGAGTCCCATCGGGGTCCCCGCAGGGAGCCTGCTTCTCCCTCTGCTCGTGTCACTGTCTCTCTCTCTCTGTGTCTCTCACGAATAAATAAATAAAATCTTTTAAAGAGAGAGAGATGAGCTTGTCTACAAAGTCTCTGAATGGGGGTGGCAGGAATCAAAGCAACGGGGTTTGCAGATACTGGTACTTGGGAAGTTGGGTGATGCTGGGCGGCTCTTTATGCTATTCGCTCCCCTTTTGAAGATGCTGGAACGTTTCTATACATCACAACAAAAGAAAATAAAGACAACCCAGCTGATTTATCCACATGGAAATCATCTGTGACGTTCCCGTGAGCAGCTACACAGCAAAAACCAGCCTGGAGGGAAGAGGGATTTGTGGGAGCTGAGGGCCCGGCGTGTGTGGCAGCCTGTGTTTGCACAAACACCACAGCACTGTCTTCCGTTCCGCACGTTCTTCTTCCAGAACCTTCCTCTCCTCATCGGGAGGGGGAGTCCGTCCCCACAGCCCTGGATCTGGGCGCACCTGTGACTTCTCTGACCAGCGGAGGACGGAGGAGGTGGTGCTGTGGGCTTTGTGAGGCTGGGCCATAAAAACGACGCAGCTTCTCTCGTGTCCTCTCTCTCAAGGAAAATAAACATATAAAACTTACCCTTCTGACCGCGTTCCAATGTACACTTCGTTAGTGTAAAGTAAAGCACATTCACACCGTCATGCAACCCATCTCCAGAACTCGTCAACCCACAAAAGGGAAGCTGCGACCCCCGTGAAACACGAGCCCCCCTTCCCTCTCTGCCCAGCCCTTGGCACCCCCATCTACTTTCTGACTCCAGGACCTTGACTGACCCTGGTTCTCTTTCGTAGTGTTTGCCTCCTTGGAATCCAGCTGCCACGCCACGGAGGAGCCCCAAGTGGTGCGTGCAGAGGCCCGAGGTCCCCGGCAGAGAGCCCCCAGCCACCTCCGAGTGAGTGAGCAAGCCTGCAGGGAAGGCCAGCCCAAGTCTGGGGACAACAGCTGAAGCTCAGAGGCTATAGAGCAGAAGTTAGTCATCCCCCCTGGGCTCTGCTTCCTGACCCAAAGAAACCACTAGAATAATAAATGCCACTCAGGTTAGAGGAGTAACTGGGACACGCGGTCTGTCAAGCAGAGAAGAAAAATGGGGTGCTGACCAAAGGAGGTGAGGTCAAGGAAAGATGGTCTTTGTTTTGCTTTGCTTTTTAGGATGGAAGCTACCTGAATAGGTTTACATGTTGAAGGGAAAAAATATATATATTATTTTGGAAAGGAAACACTGAATCTGGGGACAGAGGAGGACAGATCCATAGCATGAAGCTTCCAAGAGGCAGGGTGGGGAGGGTCGTGAGCACCGGTGGGGACGAGGATCTGCCTTCACTGGCGGGGCACCGAGGCGATGGCCTCCGTGATGATCTCTCTGTAGCAGAGGCCTCCTGGCTGGAGCCTGGTGATGTCAGAGGTTCGGGGAGGGAAACAGAAAGTCTGAAACATCTTTGCAGAGAGAGGGAGAAGGTGTTGACCAGAAGGGAGAAGCAGGATGTAAAGATAAACCATTTGGTTGATGTTGGTGATTAGGAATTTCCAGGAAACAGGTTGCCCTGTTGTGTGCTTTTGTTTCTCTGTAAGCCTTAGCCACCCGGCTGTAGGCATGACACACGGGAGTGTCTCCCAGGCTTGGGGGTGTATGTGGTAAAAGGATGACGGGCCGTGGAATTAGGGCCTCGGTAAGGAGATGGTTCCATGCTGGACTCCGAAGGCTAAGCTGGGGAAGGAGGGAGGTCTTCGTGGGTCACACGAGTGTTGAGTCAGCCTATCCACTTCTAGGAATTTATCTGCAAAAGAGCATTGTGGGGCCCACTTCCAGTTTCCCGGTCCATACGTGAGGAGCGTGGAGGTTGCTGCTCCATCCTAAGACCCAGTAAAAAGCTGAACAGAGTGAAAAGTCAAGAGCGCTTCTTGACATAGGATCCATGAGAGAGAGGACACAGGGCAAAGCGCTGCCTCTAGGCTGGAAAGCGAATGCAGGGACCTGCTGCTACATACAGGGCAGGTGGGCCCAGGGAGGACCACCCCAGGGGGAGCCAAACTGACAACGCCCCCCAGGTAAAGACCCCTCCTGGAGAGGTCCCCCCAATGCTGTGAGATTTAACAGTGGGAGCTCAACAGATCCCACAATAAGTATCTGAGAAAAATCCCCTCATTTCTAAATACCCCAGTGTGACCTGTCCTTGGCCAGGCCTGCCCACCGGAGCCAACTGGCCCGGGGAAGGTGAACACCCCAGGGCAGCCCGCTACAGCCTTTCTGCCCCACCTCCGTGTGAGAAACATGGGTGAGTCAAGTCCAGAGCCATAAGCTCCTGAAAAGACCCATCACGGGCAACAACAGGCTGCAGGATGCTCCCCCACCAGCTCTGACCCTCACCACCACATTACCAGGGCCTATTTACAGCAGTTCCTTTACCCAGTACATCATGTTTCGCTCTCAAGAGAAATAAACTGAAGCAAAACAATTGGAGGAGACAGAGAGCATCAGCGCCAGATGTGGCAGGGATGTTGGAATTATCAGACTGGAAATTTAAAACACTATGAAAACACACAGACATACTTCATTTTATTGCACTTTGCAGATACCGCCTTTTTCTTTTTTTTTTTTTTACACAAATGGAAGGTTTAAGGCGACCCTACAGCCAGCAAGTCTGTCAGCACCATTTTTCCAACAGTATTTGCTCACTTCATGTCTCTGTGTCACATGTTGGTAACTCTTGCAATATTTTGAGCTTTTTCATTATTATTATACTTGTTGCGGTCATCTACGATCAGTGGTCACAACTCTCTGGAAGCTCAAATTACGGTTAGCATTTTTCAGCATGAAGTATTTTATTTTATTTTGTTTTTTATTTTTTTAAAGATTTATTTATTCATGAGAGACACAGAGAGAGAGGCAGAGACACAGGCAGAGGGAGAAGCAGGCTCCATGCAGGGAGCCCGATGTGGGACTTGATCTCAGGACCCCGGGATCACGCCCCGAGCTGAAGGTGTCCCAGCATGAAGTCTTTTAAATTAAGGTATGTACATTGTTTTTAGACATAATGCTATTGCACACTTAATAGAATACAACACAGGATGAACATAACTTTTGTACGTGCTGGGAAACCCAAACATTCATTTCACTCGCGTTTCTGCAATATTGGCCTTGTCGAGGTGGCCTGGGACCAGACCCACAGTGCTTCCAACATCCGCCCATGCCATGGGCACTAATGGATGAGGCAGGCAGCGTGCAAGAACAGAGGCGCAGGGCGACAGAGATGGAAATCCTAAGGAAGAACCAAAAGAGATGCCAGAGATCAAACAAACACGGGAACAGAAACGAAGAATGCCTTTGATGGGCTTACTTGTTGACCGCGCGTGACTGAGTCTCTGAGCCAGAGGACATCTCAACAGAATCCTCAAAAATGGAAAAGCAAAGAGAACTGAAAGTGTAACATATGTGTGATGGGAATTCCAGACGGAGAAAGAGAGAAAGAATCAGAAAAAAATACTTGAAACAATAATGACTGCGGAGTTTGCCAAATTAATGTCAGGCAGCAAACCACACATTTGGGAAGCTCAGAGAACACCACGCAGGATAAATGTCAAACAAACAAAACAAAACAAAACTACACTTAGGCATATCATTTTCAAACTACAGAAAATCAAAGATGAATAGAGAAAAAAATCCTTACAAGAGCTAGAGGGGGAAAATAACCCACCTGACCTATAGACTATAAAGGTAAGGATTATTTTTGACTTCTCAGAAACCATGCAAGCAAGAAGACACTAAAATGAAATTTTAGGGGCACCCGGGTGGCTCAGTGGTTGAGCATCTGCCTTTGGCTCAGGTCATGATCCCAGAGTCCTGGGATCGAGTCCCACGTCCGGCTCCCCGCAGGGAGCCTGCTTCTCCCTCTGCCTGTGTCTCTGCCTCTCTCTGTGTCTTTCTTTCTTTTTTTTAAATTTTTATTTATTTATGATAGTCAGAGAGAGACAGAGGCAGAGACACAGGCAGAGGGAGAAGCAGGCTCCATGCACCGGGAGCCCGACGTGGGATTCGATCCCGGGTCTCCAGGATCGCGCCCTGGGCCAAAGGCAGGCGCTAAACCGCTGTGCCACCCAGGGATCCCTCTCTGTGTCTTTCATGAATAAATAAATAAAATACTTTTTAAAAAAGAATGTTTACAAAGTGTCGAGAGGAAAAAGTCCCCACCAGTCTACAATTCTGTACCTCTTGAAGGAGAAATAAAGATCTTCTCAGACAAATGAATATTGAGGGAATTTGTTGCCAGTAGACCTGCCTTGCAAGAAATGTTAAAAGCTCTTTACAGAAAAGAAAAGTAATGTAGTCAAAAACTCAGATCTGCCTAAAGGAAGGTAAAGCATCAGAGTATGAATGGTGAAGATAAAATAAAAACTTTAATTTTTTCATATTCTTAATAGATCTCACTGGTAATACTTTTTTTAAAAATATTTTTATTTATTTATTCATGAGAGACACAGAGAGAGAGGCAGAGGGAGAAGCAGGCTCTATGCAGGGAGCCTGATGTGGGACTCGATCCCAGGACTCCAGGATCACACCCTGGGCCAAAGGCAGGTGCTAAACCACTGAGCCACCCAGGGATCCCCTAACCAGTAATACTTTGTCCAAAATAGTAACAGCAGTATTCAATTTTGTGTGCCAATGTACCTGCAAGTACTTATGTAGGATTATGTATAGGTGAAAGGAATGGCACCAGCAATACTAATATGGGAGGAAAAAAATAAGGAATCATTTCTTATTATAAGGTTCTTACACCACCTGTGACATGGTATAATGATATAGTGTTATTTGAAAGAAGTTTGGGATTAATTGTAACTGCATGCTGCAAACTCTAGGTCAACTATTAAAAATAGCATATGAATCCAACGATGTATTAAAAGAATTATATGCTATGACCCTGGGGGATTTATCCCAGGGGTGCAAGAAGGTTGGCTCATCATTGGAAAATCTATTAATGTGTGATGCATCACATCAATAGGCTAAAAAAGAAAAACCACATGATTATATTAATAGATGAAGAAGAGGCATTTGTCAAAACCCAACACCTATTCATGATAAACACTCTTAGTGAGCTAGAAATGGAGAACATTTTCAACTTTATAAAGAATATCTGCAAAAAAAATAAAAATAAAAAAAATAAAGAATATCCGCAGCACCCCCTCCTCCCATGGCTGACCTCACACTGAATGGCAAGAAACTCAAAGCTTTTCCACTAAAATCAGGTACAAGGGAGGGATGTCCCCTCTCACCACTGCTTTTCGACGCTGTACTGGGATTTCTAGTTAGTGCAATAAGAGATGAGAAAAGGAAATAAAAGGTATATGGATTGGGAAGGAAGATCTACAATTGTCTTTGCAGATGACACGATCATGCATGTAGGAAATCCAAAGAATGGGGGTGGCGGGACTCCGAGAGGTAATAAGCGATCCTGGCAAGTTTGCAGGATACAATTTTAAAATATGAAAGTAAATTGCTTTTCCTATGTGCCAGCAGTGAATAAGTGGAATATCATACACACACACACGCACACACATGCACATGCACACATGCAATACCATTTGCATCAGCACTCCAAAATGAAATACTTAGGTATAAATCTAACAAAATATGTACAAGATCTACATGAGGAAAACCATAAAACTCTGATGATCAGAAGTTTAAAAGTCTGATGATCAAAGAGGAACTAAATAAATGCAGAGATCTCTGTGTTCATGAATAAGAAGACGCAATACTGTCAGATTGCCAGTTTCTCCCCACTTAGTCTATAGATTCACTGAAGTCCTAGTCAAAGGCTCAGCAGTTGTTTTGTGGGTATCAACCAAAAAATTCCACAATTCACGTGGAGAGGTGAAAGACCCAGAAGAGCCAACCCAGTAATAAAGGAGAAAAGCAAAGTTGGAGGGCCAGTGCTCCAAGACTTTAAGATTTCCTGTAAAGCTACAGTAAGCGAGATGGGGTAATAGTGGCAAAAATATAGACAAACAGCTCAGAAATAGACCCACATAAATATAGTCAACTAATCTTTGATTGCAAAAGCAATACGAAGGAGTCAAGACAGCGTATTCAACAAATGGGGCTAGAACTACTGGAAGGCCACATGCTGAAAAATGAATCTAGACACAGACCTCACACCCGTCACAAAACTAACTCAAAATAGATCACAGATCTCAATGTAAAACACAAAACTGTAAAACCCCTAGGAGACAACAGAGGAGAAAACCAAGATGACCTTGGATATGGGGATGCATTTTCAGATGAAACACCAGAGACATGATCCACGAAAGAACAGATAAGCTGGACTTGATTCAAATTAAAAATTTCTGTTCTGCAAAAGACAGTGGCAATAGAATGAGGAGACAAGACACGGAACAGGAGAAAATATCTTCAAAAGACATCTGATAATGGACTGTTATCCAGAATATACAAAGAACCCTTAAAAGTCAACATTGAGGAAAAAACCAACTAAAAAGATCTTAATGGACAACTCAGCAAAGAAGGTTTACAGATGGCAAATAAGCACATGAAAAGATGTTCCACATCATATGTCATCAGGGAAATGCAAAGTGAAATAATGGAATCCACTCACACATACGTGCTGGTGGGGGTGGGGGGCAGCAGGAGCGCTCATGCATTGCTGGTGGGAACGTAAAATGGCGCAGCTACTCTGCAAGACAGTTTGGCTTTTTCTTCCAAAATGAAACATACTCTTACTATACAATGCACCAGTCACACTCCGTAGTATTTACCAAAAGGAGCTGAAAACTTATATCCACACAAAAATCTGTACACAAATATTTATAGCAGCTTTACACATAATTAACAAATGTTGGAAGCAACCAAGATATTCTTCGGTAGAGAAATGTGTAAATAAACTGTGGTCCATCCAGACAATGGGATATTATTCAGTGCTAAAAAGAAATGAGCTATCAAGCCATGAAAAGACACGGAGGAAATGTAAATGCATATTACTAAGTCAAAAGCTACATATTGTGTGATTCCAACTATATGGCATTCTGGAAAAGGCAAAACTATGGAGACAGTAAAAGATCGGTTAAAAAAAAAATCAGTGGTTGCCAGGCATTGTTGAGGGAGGGATCAATAAGTGGAGTACAAAGGATTTTTAAGGCAGAGAAACTACTCTGATAACATAATTACGGATACATGTCATTATATGTTTGTCCAATTCCAATTCATCAGTGCCTGTAATATGGTCAAAAACTAACAGTCGCCTTCCTTTCTCATGTATTAGCTGGAACGCTTCTTTGAAAAGAAACTTCCCCTAATCTACTATTTGGTTACCAAATATATAGTATGTATAGGATAGACAGGTAAATGCTTCATTCTCTGTCTTTACTTACTAGTATTCAAAATAGTTTGTTCATTCTCCAACATCTTCCATCTGTAGCCAGTTAGGTTTCTATGACTATTAATAATATCAGCATGAATTCTAGTCCATTTAGTATCATATTAACATCTTTTTCAAGGGAATTAAAGACTTTATTCTGAAAGAATAAAGACTCGGGGTGATTACAGTTGACCCTCAAACAACATGGTCAAAACTCTGCCTATAACTTTTGACTCCCCCAAAGCTAAACTACTAAGAGCCTACTATTGAGTGGAAGCCTTACTGGTGACATAAACAGTCCATTAACACATACTCTGTAGGTTACATGTATCATATACTATATCCTTACAACAAAGTAAGCTAGAGAAAAGAAAATGCTATTGAGAAAATTGTAAGAATGCTAAAAGACACTTATTGCATTTATTGGGGGAAAAATCCACGTATGGGGGATCTGCAGAGTTCAAAGCCATGTTGTTCTGGAGTCAACTGTATTTCCAAGTATCAGACAAGCCCAGGGAAAGTAGAACAGACCTCTGTGGTGTCTTAAGAGCAGAGGCCTGCACTCGTCCATAGAAAACACAGCAAGTAGCTTTTAGGACCACGGAGCAAGATCTTTCTCCACCTCCTCCTCCTCTTCTTCCACTATCTTAACCGGTTTTAAGTGTGCTGCTCGGGGGTATTAAACACACTCATAATGTTGTGCAACCATTACCACCATCCATCCCCATAACTCTTTATCTTTTAAAACCAAAACTCTAAGGGCGCCTGGGTGACTCAGTTAAGCAACCGACTCTTGATCTTAGCTCAGGTCCTGATCTCAGGGTCTTGATCTCGGTCAGGGTCATGAGTTCAAGCCCTGTACTGGACTCCACAAGGGGCGTGGAGCCTACTTAAAAAAACAAAACAAGGGGCGCCTGGGTGGCTCAGCGTCTGCCTTTGGCTCAGGTCATGATCTCAGAGTCCAGGAACTGAGCCCTGTGTCGGGCTCTGTGATCAGCAGAGAGTCGGCCTCTCCCCCGACTCATGTTCTCTCTCTTCTCTCCCAAATAAGTAAATAAAATCTAAAAAAAAAAAATCCACCTCTATGCCCATTAAACAATATCTCTCCACTTCCCTTCCTTCCTAGCCTGGGCATTCACCACTCCGCTGTCCAACTCTGTGATTTTGTCTACACTAACTCATATAAATGAAGTCATAGTATTTGTCTTTTTGCAACTGGCTTATTTCACATAATATCCTCCAGGCTCCTCCACGTTGTGGCATGTGTCAGAATTTCCTTTTTCAAGCTGAATAATATTCCACTGTATGTACAAACTACATTTTGTTTACCCATTCCTACTCAGGGACACTTCGGTTGCCTCCACATTTTAGCTGCTGTGAACAATGTTGCTATAAATGGGGCGTACACGTACAAATATCTCTTCAAGATCCTGCTTTTAATTCTTTGGGTATATACAGAGATGGAATTATGGATCATATGGTAGTTTTATTTTTAATTTTTTGAGGAACTGCCATACTGTTTCCACAGTGGCTACGCCAGTTTGCATTCCCACCAGCAGTGCATGAGGTTTCCAAGTTCTCTACATCTTTGACAACACTAGTTTTTTTTTTTTAATAGTTGCCATCCTAATGGGTGTGAAGTGGTGTCTCATTGTAGTTTTAATTTGCATTTCCCTAATGATTAGTGATGCTGAGCAACCTTCCTGTGCTTATTGGCCATTTGTGTATCTTTTCTGGAGAAATGTCTACTAAGGTCTTTTGTCCATTTTTAAAATCAGGTTGTTTGATTTTTGTCATTTTTAGGAGTTCTCTAAATATTCCAGATATTCATTCCTTTTTTTGATTTTCAAATATTTTCTTCCATTCTGGAGGTTAACTTTTTACTCTGTTGATACTGTCTTGATTAACAAAATTGTTAAATTTTCAGGGACCCTAATTTTTCTGGGGTTTTTTTGTTGTTGTTTCCTGTGCCTTTGGGGTCATATCCAAAAAAATCACTGCCAAATTCAATGTTGTGAAGTTTTTGCCCTGTTTTCTTCTAGGGTTTTTCAGTTTTAAGTGTTACATGTAGATCTTTCATCCATTTTGAGTTAATTTTTGTATATGGTGTTAGGTAAGGGTCTAACTTCATTCTTTTGGATGTGGCTACACAGTTTTCCTAGCATCATGTATTGAAAAAACTACCCTGTCCCAATTGACTGGTCTCAGCCCCTCTTGTCAAAAATCATTTGAATATACATGTGAGGGCTTATTTCAGGCCTATTCTGTTCCATTTGTCTAGCTGTCTTCACATTGGTACAACAGTATTTTGATTACTGTAGTTTGTAGAATGTTTTGAAATTAAGACATGTAAGTCCTCCAGCTCTTCTTTTTCAAAATGGTTTTGGTTATTCAGAGTTCCTTGGGATTCCATGTGAATTTTAGGATGGGGCTTTTCTACTCTGTAGAACCCAGAATTTTTTAAATGTGATTTTGGTAGGGATTACACTGGATCTGTTGACGGCTTCGGGCAGTGTGCACATCTTAGCAATATTATGTCTTCTTGTCTATGACAGCGGGATTTGTTGCCATTTACTGATGTTTTCTTTCATTTCTTTCAGCAATGTTCTGTAGTTTTCATTGTACATCGTTCACCTCCCTGATTAACTTCTAGATTTTTTCTTCTTTTTGATGCCACTATAAATGAAATTGGTTTTGTAATTTCCTTTTCAAGTTACCCATTGTCCTCGTATATACATGTAGCTCACTTTTGTATGTTGACTTTGTGTCCTGCTGCTTCGCCTAATTCATTTAATAGTTCTAATGGTTGTGTGTGTGAGATCTATACAGGGTTTTCTATACAGGGGATCATATCAGCTGGGGACAGACACAATTATACTTTTTCCCTTCCCATTTGGGACACCTCCTACTTGCCTTTCTTGATTGCTCTATCTAGATAGAATTTGCAGCACAATGTTGAATAGCAGTGGTGAGAGTGGACATCCTTCTTTCTTCCTGATCTTAGAGGAAATCACTTTTTCAATTTTTCATTGAAAAATTGAAATTTTTCAATTTTCAATCAGTGACTATGATGTTCACTGAGGGTTTTCAAAGGTGGCTTTTATGTGGAGATCATTTCCCTCTGTTCCTAGTTTGTTGGTTTTTTTTTCTTTTTTGTTGAATGTTTTTATCATGAAAGGGTGTTAAATTTTGTCAAATGCTTTTTCTGCATCAGTTGCAATAATCATTGTTATTATAGTATAGTACATTGGTGTGCAGTTTTCTTTTATTGTAGTATCTTTATCTGGCTTTGGTATCAGAGTAATGGTAACCCCATAAAAATCAATCATTCCTCACAATCATAGTGCGGTTGTTTCTGTCCTGTCCCTGGGCTTTAAGAAAAATACCTTTTTTTTGGGTGCCTGCATGGC
This sequence comes from Nyctereutes procyonoides, assembly GCF_905146905.1. Lineage (NCBI taxonomy): Eukaryota > Metazoa > Chordata > Mammalia > Carnivora > Canidae > Nyctereutes > Nyctereutes procyonoides. The sequence continues at coordinate 4,070,965 of NW_026575024.1, read as the reverse complement.
TCAGTCAGTTGAGTGTCCAACTCTTGATTTTCGCTCAGGCTATGATTGCAGAACCGTGGGTTTGAGCCCTGCACTCAGCAGGGAGTTCGCTGCTGTCCGTCTCCCTATTGCTCCCACTCTCTTTAAAATAAATACATCTTTTTATTTATTTATTTATTTATTTATTTATTTATTATTTATTTATTTTATTTTTTAAATACATCTTTTTAAAAATAAAAAATAAAAAACAACTTTTTGCACAGAAAAAAAGAACATGAGTGAGGAAGTGTTTACTCTCTTCCATCTTTTGGAAACATTTGAAAAGGATTCTCCTATTAATATTGGGTAGAATTCAGCAATGAAGCCAACAGGTCCAGGGCCGTTCTTTCTCAGGAGATTGGAGTACTGATTCAGCCTCTTTACTAGTTATAAGTCTATTTGGATTTTCTACTTTATGATTTAGTCTTGTTAGGTTTGATCTTTCTAGGAATTTGTCCATTTCATCTAGGTTATCCAATTTGTTGGCATACAGTTTTTCACAGTAATCTCTTTTAATCCTTTTATATCTGTAGAATTGGTAGTAACGGCCCCACTTTCATTTCTGATTTTAGTAATTTGGATCTTCTCTGTTCTTAGTCCATGTAGCTAAAGGCATGTCAGTTTTGGTGATCTTTTCAAAGAATCAACTTTTGGTTTTATTCATTCTCTACTGCTTTTCTCATCTCTATTTCATTTATCTCTGCTCTAGTTTTTTAAATTTTTATTTAAATAATTGATTTTTAATATTTTATTTAAGAGTGAGAGAGAGCACAAGCAGGGGGAGCAGCAGAGGGAGAAACAGGCTCCCCACTGAGAAGCCCAATGTGGGGCTTGATCCCAGGACCCTGGGATTATGACCTGAGCCAAAAGCAGATGCCCAACTGACTGAGCCACCCAGGTACCCACATTTTTATTTATTTAAAAATTTTATTTACTTATTTGACAGTAAGAGCACAAGCTGGGGGAGGGGCAGAAGGAGAGGGAGAAGCAGGCTCCCTGCTGAGCAGTCAACCAATGTGATGCTCAATCCCAGGACCGTAGCCACCCAGATGCCTCTGTGCTAATCTTTATTTCCTTCTTTCTGCCAGCTTTGGGTTTAGTGTTCTCTCCCTTTTAGTTCCTCAAGTTGTAAATTTAGATTGCTGATTTGAGATCTTTCTTGTTTTTTTACTGTGTTTATAGCTATAAATTTCCTCATTAGTACTGCTTTCACTACACCCCATAAGTTTGGGTCTGTTGTGTTTCATTTATCTCTAAATATTTTAAATTTCCTATATGATTTCTTCTTTCATCCACTGGTGAAGTGTTGTTTAATTTGCACAAATTTGTGAATTTTCCAGTTTTCTTTCTGTTACTGATTTCTAATTTCATCCCATTGTGATTGGAGAAGATATTCTGTATATCTATCTTTTTAAATCTTTTGAGACTTTATTTGTGGCCTAATATGTGGTCTATCATGGAAGATGTCCTACACGCACTTGAGAAGAATGTGTGTGCAGTTGTTGTTGGGTATAGTGTCTTTATATATTTCTTAAATCCATTTGGTCTAACATGTAAGCTTTTTTTGGGGGGGGTGGTGTAGACAGAGGTAGAGAAAGACTACTAAGCAGACTCCATGTCCACTGTGGAGCCCAACACAGGGCTCAATCTCATGATCCTGAGGTCATGACCTGAGCCAAAATCAAGAGTTGGACACTCAAGTAACTGAGACACCCAGGCATCCCTAATATGCAAGTTTTTTGTTTTCTTTTTTTTTTTTTGTAGTTGAAAAAGGGAGGAATACTTTAAAAGCCTTTTCAGACAATTATGGATACTTTCCCTTAATTTTACCAGCAAAACTCAACCAAAGTTTTTTTTTTAATCAAAGGTTATTTCTTTTTTTTAATTTTATTTAAATTCAATTAACATATAATGTATTATTAGTTTCAGGGGTAGAGGTCAGTGATTCATCAGTCTTATATAACACCCAGTGCTCATTACATCATGTGCCCTTCTTAATGCCCATCACCCTGGTACCCCGTCCTCCCACCTCCCCTCCCCTCTAGCAACCCTCAGTTTGTTTCCTATGATTAAGAGTCTCTAATGGTTTGTCTCCTCTCTGATTTCATCTTGTTTTACTTTTTCCTCCCTTCCCCTATGATCTTCTGTTTTGTTTCTTATATTCCACATGAGTGAGATCATATGATAATTATTTTTCTCTGATTAGCTTATTTCGCTCAGCATAATACCCTCTAGTTCCATCCCACATTGTTGCAAATGGAAAAATTTCGTTTCTTTTTTATAAAGATTTTATTTATTCATTCATGAGAGACACAGAGAGAGAGGCAGAGACATAGGCAGAGGGAGAAGCAGGCTCCCTATAGGGAGCCTGATGTGGGACTCTATCCCAGGACCCTGGGATCACGACCTGAGCCAAAGGTAGACACTCAACCACTGGGCCACCCAGGTGCCCCAGATTTCATTTTTTTTGATGGTTGAGTAGTATTCTATTGTTATATAGACCACATCTTCTTTATCCATTCGTCTGTCCATGGACATCTGGACTCCTTCCACAGTTTGGCTATTGAGAACATTGCTGCTATAAACATTGGGGTGCAGGTGCCCCTTTGGATCACTACATTTGCATCTCTGGGATAAATGCCCACTAGTGCAATTGTGGGTCATATGATAGCTCTGTTTTCAACTTCTTGTGGAACCTCCATAATGTTTTCCAGAGTGGCTGCACCAACTTGCATTCCCACCAACAGTGCAAGACAGTTCCCCCTTCTCTGCATCCTCCCAAACATCTGTCATTTCCTTACTTGTTCATTTTAGCAATTCTTACTGGTATGAGGTGATATCTCATTGTGGTTTTTGATTTGTATTTCCCTGATACCGAGTGATGTGGAGCATTTTTTCACATGTCTGTTGGCCATTTATATGTCTTCTTTGGAGAAATGTCTGTTTGTGTCTTCTGCCCATTTCTTGACTGGATTTTTTGTTCTTGAGTTTGATAAGGTTTTTAATGATTTTATTTATTTATTTATGAGAGACACAGAGAAAGAGAGAGAGGCAGAGACACAGGCAGAGGGAGAAGCAGGCTCCATGCAGGGAGCCAGATGCAACTCGATCCCGGGACTCCAGGATCACACCCTGGGCTGAAGGTAGACGCTACACTGCTGAGCCACCCAGGGATCCCCTAAGTTTGATAAGTTCTTTACAGATTTTAGATACTAGCCCTTTATCTGATGTGTCATTTGCAAAAAGCTTCTCCCATTCTGTCGGTTGTCTTTTGGGTTTTTTTTTTTTTTACTGTTTCTTTTGCTGTGCAAAAGATTTTATCTTGATGAAGTTCTAACAGTTCATTTTTGCCTTTGTTTCCCTTGCCTTTAGATACATGTCTAGCAAGAAGTTGCTGTGGCCAAGCTCAAAGAGCTTGCTACCTGTGTTCTTCTCTAGGATTTTGATGGATTCCTGGGCTGCAAGGGTGGTTCAACATCCACAAATCAATGTGATACACTACATTAATAAAAGAAAGGATGAGAACCATTATGATCCTCTCAATAGATGCAGAAAAAGTATTTGACAAAGTATAGCATCCTTTCTTAATTAAAACTCTTCACAGTGTAGGGATAGAGGGAATATACCTCAATATCATAAAAGCCATATACTAAAAGCCCACAGTAAATATCATTCTCAATGGGGAAAAACTGAAAGCTTTTCCACTAAGGTCAGGGACACGACAGGGATGTCCACTCTCACCACTGCTGTTCAACATAGTACTGGAAGTCCTCGCCTCATCAGTCAGGCAACAAAAGGAAATAAAAGGCATCCGAATTTGCAAAGAAGTCAAACTCTCACTCTTTGCAGCTGACATGATACTGTATATGGAAAACCCAAAAGACTCGACCCCAAAATTGCTAGAACTCATACAGGAATTCAGCAAAGTGGCAGGATATGAAATCAATGCAGTGGCATTTCTATACACTAACAATGAGACAGAAGAAAGAGAAATGAAGGAGTCGATCCTATTTACGATTGCACCCAGAACTATGAGATACCTAGGAATAAACCTAGCCAAAGAGGCAAGAGATCTGTACTCAGAAAACTATAGAACACTCATGAAAGAAATTGAGGAAGAAACAAAGAAATGGAAAAACATTCCATGCTCATGGATTGGAAGAGCAAATATTGTTAAAATGTCTATGCTACCTACAGCAATCTATACATTCAATGCAATCCCTATCAAAGTACCATCAACTTATTTCACAGAGCTGGAACAAATAATCCTTAAATCTGTATGGAACCAGAAAAGACCCCAAATAGCCAAAAGAATGTCGAAAAAGAAAACCAAAACTGGAGGTGTCACAATGCAGACCTCAAGCTCTACTACAAAGCCATTATTATCAAGACAGTGTGGTCCTGACACAAAAACAGACACAGAAATCAATGGAACAGAATAGAGAGCCCAGAAATGGACCCTCAGCTCTATGGTCAACTAATTTTCGACAAAGCAGGAAAGAATATCCAAAGGAAAAAAGACAGTCTCTTCCACAAACGGCATTGGGAAAATTGGACAGACACGTGCAGAAGAATGAAACTGGACCATTTCCTCACACCACACACAAAGATAGACTCAAAGTGGTTGAAAGACCTAAATGTGAGACACATGTAAGCTTTTAGAGAAAACATCTGAGAGTAAATATTTTAGGCTCTGTGAATGAAGGGGGGAACTCAGTAATGTGCACTTTTATACTAAGAGAGGAAACAAACTTTACAAAATTTTAACTGATGAAGTTTAAAGTATAATAATTTTTGGTATATAGATCTACTCTCGAGAAGAACAGAATACTCTTCACTAACACTGGTTAGCTAAACACTTGGACTAACATCCACTTAATTGGTGAGCAAAGTGAGTGTCCCCTGTAATCAAAACCAATCACAAAAATTCATCTATTAATGCTAATCTGTAATGAGATTTGATGTGTGTCATCTCTGAAAATGCCTCTTTCTGCAGATAGGTACAGCCCAAACTGGTATCAGTCCACAAGCCTGTGATTTTAATTAAACAAATTCATCACATACAAGGCAATTACAGAATTCTATCAGGTTCTTCTCTCGATATTTGTCTTTTAGCATGTCATTCCTTTACAGATTAATCACTTCCAATTGACAGCTATGTGGAAGCTGCTCTGTTGCACAGTTAAATGGATTTTTCAAATATATAGGTTTCCGCTGGGCTTGCATCAAGTTCTAAAAAACACTGCCTGGGCAGCCCTGGTGGCTCAGCGGTTTAGCACCGCCTTCAGCCCAGGGTATGATCCTGGAGACCCAGGATGGAGTCCCACATTAGGGTCCCTGCATGGAGCCCGCTTCTCCCTCTGCCTGTGTCTCTGCCTCTCTGTGTGTGTCTCTCATTAATAAATAAATAAAATCTTAATAAAATAAAATAAAATAAAATAAAATAAAATAAAATAAAATAAATAAAAACACTGCCTGAAATGTAGTGTGAACTCAAACAATAAATGCACTGCAAGTTTGTATGGGAATGGGATCTTCCTTCTATTTCAGTGTTTGACAGCATGGGAAGTTTATAAAGCTGCTTGATGTTACCTGGGACTCAAACAGCATTAGCAGAGTTGGAATGACTTTACCACAATAGAAGCTGTGCATAGAAGTCCTGCATCATCTGTTAATGTTAGTCTGAAGTTATTAAAAAACATTTCCAAGTCCATAGCCAAATGCTATCTCCACAGTCATTCAGTGTGTTACAGTAGTTGACGGAGGCTCTTTCAGCTGGGAAAAACTTCCATCATGGCCCTGATCTCAAAACATCTGGATCACATCAGGATATTCTTCCTATATTTCTGACAGAATTTCATTGGTCTGATGGTTGTGTCCACAAGGGCAAACGAAGTTCACGATTGACACTACTAGTTCAATAAAACAGGCCAGATCCCAATATTTTCCCCCAAATACCTGATAATCAACACATCTGTGCATTAACACAGGCATCAGCATCTGACACGTCCACGAGCCTCTCACGCTTGTCCAGCTCAGCCAACTGCTGCTCCACCCATGCCACCGTCCAGTGTAACACAACCTAGTCGTGCTGAATTCGTGTTTTATCAATTTCTTTTTTTTGTTTTATCAATTTCTTAAAGGACTTTATTTATTCATTTGAGAGACAGAGTGAGTGAGATGGAGAGAAAGAGAGAGAGAAAGAGCATAAGCAGGGGAAGAAGAGGAAGAGGGAGAACAGGTTCCCAGCTGAACAGGGAGCCCAACATAAGGCTTGATCCCAGGACCCCAGGATCATGATCTGAGCCAAAGGCAGATGCTTCATCGACTGAGCCCTCCCCCCGCCAGGCGCCCCTTATTTCATTTTATCATCCTTTTTTTTTTTTCTTAAAGTAGGCTCCACACCTGGCATGGAGCCCAACATGGGGCTTGAACTCATGACCCTGGGATCATGACTTGAGTTGAGATCAAGAGTCAGATGCTTAAAAAAAATTTTTTTTTAAAGTCAGATGCTTAACTAAGCCACCTGCGCACTCCTCTTTTTATCGTCCTTATAGGTATCCTATAAGGTCTATTCAGTATAGACTATTCATAGAGACTAATTCTTTGGTTATTTTCTCGCTTTGCATCAAGTCCTCGAATCAACAATGACTGGGAGGCAACCTCTGCCCTGTTTTTAAACCACCATTGCTCTCAATGTCCTAATTCTGCAAGCAACTATTCTCCTGCAAGGCTAATTTTCTTAAACAAGTTTGTTTGTTCTTTTTTTTTCCTGGACACTTATTCAGCTGTTGCAATCAAACACCATTTAATGAACCTACCAGTTATAAAGAACTATTTTTCTTGGCTAACAAATGAGCCACTTTATAACTTATTTTGGTAGCAGATCCCTTTTTATCTTTTGTGTGTGTGAAGAAATTCTACCATAAACGAGATCGAGTTTTACATTTTCTAGTTTTTTCTGCCTATCACCTCCCTGTGAGTTGGGACTACTTTGAGGAACACTTGGTCTGGCAACGGCGATGCAGAGCGTACCCTTGTAGCACAGCTGTGGTGCCATCGTGCCACAGACACAATGTCTTGCTCTGTAATTTGAAAGCAACATAATCCACACTCCATTATGCCTTACAAGCATGATATTCATCATTCACTTTTGTCCTCTTTTCTCATTTTGACATAAAGGATATGCATTGGTAATTTTTTTTTTAAGAAGTCACAGGAGGGGCATCTGGCTGGCCCAGTCGGTGGATCGTGCAACTCTTGGTCTCAGGGTTGTGAGTTCAAGCCCCACGTTGGGTGGAGAGCTGACTTAAAAAAGAAAGAAAAAATAAAGAAGTCACAGTATGTAGTCCATGTGACACCCCAAGTACCGTTGGGTTATAGCTGTGTAACTGCACTGTGCGTGTTCTGAGCAGCAGGGGAGAGTGGTGACAGCACCACACGCGGTCCCCCCCATGGTAGCAGGAAAACACCCACAGAAAATATGTACACAAACGAGCACGGCTGTGTTCCAATAAGAGCTTATTTATGGACATTGACATTTGAATTTCAAATAATTTTCATGTGCTACAAAAGAGTCTCCTTTTATTGTTTTCAACCATTTTAAAAATGTAAAACCTAATTAGCTCACGGGCATATAAAAATAGGTGGCAGGTTGGATTCAGTCCATAGGTGAAAGCTGTCAACCCCTGCCATAAGTCAGTAAGTGCTCTAATACTTTTAAAGTTCAAATTAGGGGCACCTGGGGGGCTCCGTTGGTGAAAAGTCTGCCTTTGGCTCAGGTCATGATCTCAGGGTCCTGGGATCAAGCCCTGTATCAGCCCCCTGCTCAGTGGGGAGTCTGCTTCTCCCTCTCTCTCTGCCCCCTCCCACCTGCTCATGCACTCTCTCTAATAAATAAATAAAATCTTAAAAAAATTTTTAAATAAAGTTGAAATTTAGTTAGTTATATAGATAACACCTCCACGTATCTAACATGTAATGACTTAGAGAGAAGGGTGGATAGTAGAAAATCTCCCTCCACCCCAGCCACCAGCTCCCAATTCCCAGAACTCCCTGGAGGCAACCAGCACTGCTAGTTTCTCATATAACATCCCAGAGCTCTTCTGTAAAAATAATAAGCAATTACATACAGATATCCTCTTCTTTCCTCTTCGTGTTGACAAAAAAAGTAACATAGTCCACTTCATACCCACTAAAATAGCTATAATAAAAAAACGGGTGGCGACAAGGATTGGCAAGGATGTGGAGAACCCAAGACCTTCACCCATCGCTAGTGGGAATGTAAAATGGTGCAGCCACGTAAGAAAATAGTCCGGCAGTTCCTCGAAGAGTTAAAGTTACTACACGCCCCAATAATTCTCCTCCCAGTATATACCCAAGAGAAGTAAAAACATGTTCATCCAGAGATTTGTACACAAATGTTCACAACGGCACTGCTTATCGTGGCCAAACAGTGGGGCCCACTCAAATGTCCATCCACGGATGTGCTCTATCCATGGAACAGAATATTATTTAACCACAAAAAAGAACGCAGTGGTGATCTATGCTACAAGCCCGAACCTCAAACACATTCGCAGCGAAGGCTAAATGAAAAAAAAAAAAATCAGCCACAAAAGGCAACATATTGTGCGATTACATTTAGACGAAGTGCCCAGAATAGGTAAATCCATAGAGATGGAAAGTAAATTAGTGTTTGTCAGAGGCTGGCGGGAGGGAATGGGGAGCGGCTGCTCTTGGGAACAGGGTTCCTTCTGGGGGTGATGAGAATGCTCCGAAACTAAATCGTCGTGATGAGAGTACAATCTTGTGAATATATTAAAAACCACTGAATTACATGCTTTAAAAAGATCAATGATACAGTGTGAGGAGCATCTCTCAAAAAGCAAAGGTAGCGTACTGTGCACACACCTCACCTTTTCCCCTTAATGTTATCAGGGAGCCAATTTAGAGGAGGCGGGAATGCGGAAACACTGACACGAGTGGTTGCCCTTGGCCCTGTCCGCTAACTGAAAACCATTCTCCCAGCAGGTTAAATCTCAAAGGGCTCGACTCAAGAAGGGAACAGAATGGGGCGCCTTCCGAAGAGAGCGCTTTGCAAAGCCACTCCAACCAGCTAGCAGTAGGCCCAAGGCCCAAGACACCCGAAAACCAAGCCCCTGTGAGGCTGCTCCTACCACGTGCTGAGCTAGCACAGTCGAATTTGCCATCTCTAGTACTTTCTACTCAAAGTCACAGGAATGAGGGGGAAGGAAAGGAGAGCGGAGAGGCTGGCAAGTGAATACAGACACCCAGGGACGGCCTGAGGTTCCCCAGGCCCCACCATCCCAAAACGCCCCTGTGGTGCTTCCCCTCCCTAAGGAAAGATCCTGTTCCTTCTGGGAAAGAGAACCACTTCTCTCCTGCCCTCCCACCTCAAGGCTTGCTTGGCGGGTAACCAGCATCCAACCCCAATGTGCTCTTGGAGCGAAATGCAGAACCAGGGTAGGAAGAGTTACGGCTGAAAGAGCAGCGAGAATTTGCCAACACGGACAGGCGCACCCCTTGGGTGGTTTTGGGAGGATGGACTTGTGGGTACGCGGGCCTAGAAGGTGCGGGGGTGCGGCTCACTTTTCCATCGGGATGAAGTTGTTGAGTCGAGGGCATTCTTTTAGAAGGCACAGACAGCTGCTTTAGCAGTTTGCTGCTTTGACTAATGTTCTGAACGCCGCTCTGTGCAAAATGAAATGGAAAGGCCAGAAACACTTTGGCATAAGATAGAGGAAAGAATTCAAGGACTTCAGGAGACAGGAATGTTGAATTGGAACTAGCCAATGCTTCCCACTCACCAGGACCCCCCCCACCCCACCCCCCGGCCTGCAGTCTTGTCTCCCATGCAGGCCCGGAAAGACTACATTTACCTTTGCCTTGAGGAATGGATTGGAAGAGATGTCAGCCTTTTAAACTGGGCTTTTATCGACTCTTTTGCTAGCCTGGAAATGCTGGTGCAACTGGTTACTCATCAGTTGTGGCGGAGATGGGGAGAGCCAAAGGCAGCCCAGTCCAGGTGGCTGCTGTTACCTGCCAGAAGCACACTGGTTCTAGTTACCCTAACAGGCAACAAGGCAGGCATAGTTATGCCATTTTACAAATAGTGTGATGCTAGAGATCTTCAGCTGCGGTTAATTAAGTATAGGGTTCGCAGGAATTAAAGTGACAGATGGCCCTTTCTTTCTTCATAAAGGGAAATAAGTCCAGGTCTAAGGACAGCAGGCCTAACTTCGGAACACCAACAAAATCAAGACATGAGAAAGTCGAGGCCTTTTATCTAATTCCAAATGCTGGGCCAGTTCATGGATTCAGAGTCTCTGGGCCAGGATAAGTAGACATCAAGTAGCCTTGAGATCTATGTAAGCACCAAGGCAAAATGTAAGTCTTCTTCCTCACATTTCCCCCAAAGAGAAATGTGCCCTCGGAGAATAGACAGACCAAATCTTTGGTCTACCAGATATTTATTCTAAGTTAGTGCTAATCATCGGGATCCTAAGAACCCTGAACATCACAAGTATCTGCCATTCGCAGTGAAGGTTATGTGCTCCAGGTATCGGTGGGGTTGTGGTCAGGTCCACCTACGGCAAGCACATCCTAAGGCTCTTCTCTGGTCCCATGGAAGCAGCTAGCAGGGATCTCCTCAGCACCGGAATCCCCTCACTGGCCTCCTAGGGCAGGCACGGACTAAATCTCACTGTGGTCGGCAGGCCAAGAGGAAACCAGTGAACCTTCCCTTTGCCTCCAAAATCACAATCCAAAGCAGTATTGTCTCTCTGGGGAAAATACAGACTCTCGTAACCACTGAACAGTTGCGAGGGGTGGCCCCGGTGAGTCCTAGGACACCCCACTGAGCCCACCGTCCAGCCAGAATGTCAGCGAGTGGGCACGAAGCTCCTCAGGTGGTTTCTCCAAAGACAGAGAAACTCCCATGCCTCCTTGCTGGAGAGAACCAACACGGGGCTGGGAACTCGTGCACACTCCGACTCAGCACACGTACCAGATGTTCTTTCCTTCCTTCCTCAAAGTCCTCTCACGCTGGGACGCAAATTGATCCCGTCGGACACCTCCCACGACAGCTCACTGGTGGCCCGGGGAGGCAAGGAGTCACAGCTGCACCACGCATTTCTTCTTTATGGCTCTTCTGCACCAAGGGATCCCTGGAGGCCTAGAAGTGTGTTCATTCATCATCTCGCACACCGGTTACTGAAGCAGGAGTGGTATTCAGACATTATCCAAAGGCATATGGATCCCACCAGAGAACTGTGCTGGGAGCTCTGTTTTAAGTGGACGTGACTTCGCATTTTCCCCATTTGGAGAGAAAAGTGAGATGTTTGAGTTATGCGGGAGATGCACACGGGCGGGGGGGGGGATATTTAACACTGTACAGACTGGCCCTAGAAGCAGGTGCCTGTGCACGCACATGTGACAGTCACAGGGTGGACGGCGCCCAGCATCTATGGCTTTTGCCAGGCCAGCACCCCCAATGCCTTTGGGGAACAACGACCCCTAACTCCAGTCATGTGGTACTGAAGAGGGTGCCACACAGAACCTTGCTCCTGTGGTCACGTCATTGGGCAAATGACCCACGCCAATCATAATTCCTTAGTGGTGGGAACATTTCAAATGGCAACACACAGAAATCTCAATTAAAATGGCTTTTGAGGGGGGCCTAGGTGGCTCAGTTGGATAAGCATATGCCTTTCACTCAGATCATGATGCCAGGGTCCTGGATAGAGCCCCACATGGGGCTCCCTGCTCAGCAGGGAGTCTGCTTCTCCCTCTGCCCCTCACCCTGCTCGTGCTCGCTCACTCACTCTCTCTCTCTCTCAAATAAATAAATTAAATATTTTTTAAAAATAAAAATAAGGGACACCTGGGTGGCTCCGCGGTTGAGCATCTGCCTTCGGCTCAGGTCGTGATCCCGGGATTCGGGATCGAGTCCCACATGGGGCTCCTGCGAAGAGCCTGCTTCTCCCTCTGCTTGTCTCTGCCTCTCTCTCTCTCTGTATCTCTCATGAATAAATAAATCTTTAAAAAAATAAAAAATAAAAAAATAAAAATAAAAATAAAATGGCTTCTGAATGAAGAACACCCAAATGCATTGATAGAACACCACACACAGGAATGCACTGGGTTTTTTTTTTTTTTTTAAGAACACATGGGACATGGATTAAGCTAGACCATATTCTGGGAAATAAAACAAACCTCAACAAATATAAAAGAATTAGGATCATACAAAGTATATTTTCTGACCACAAAGCAATTAAACTAGAAACCAAGAACAAAAGACATCTGAAATTTTCTCAACTGTTTGGAAATTAACACACTTCTAAATAACCCATGGGTCAAGGAAAAGTCACAAGAGCAATTAAAAATATTTTGAATTAACTGAAATGAGTACAAAAACTGTAGGAGGAAGCTAAAGCACTACTTAGAGAAAAAAATGATAACATTAAATACTTATATTAGAAAAGAAGGTATCAAATTAGTGTGATCTGAGCTACTACCTTGAGAAACTGGAAGAATAACTTAAACCCAAAGCAGAAAGAAGCAATAACTAAAATAAAAGTAGAAATCAATGAATGAAAACAAAAAACTTATAGATAAAAACCAGTCAAACCAAAAACTGATTCCTCAAAAATATCAATAAAACTTATAAACCTCTAGCCTTATTAAGGGGAGGAAAAAAAGAGAGAGAGAAGGCATAGATTGCCAATATCAAGAATGAATGAAAGATCTTACACTATAGATCTTAGACATTAAAAGCATCAGGTAATATTTAAACACCATTATACCTATCAATGGCAAATTTGATGAAATGGACAAATTCTTTGAAAGACAAACTTCCTAAACTCACCAAAAAGGAATTAGATGATCCCGATATTCCTATAGATAATAGGGAAATTGTATTTATAGTTTAAAATCTTCAAAACAAAACTCCAGGGCTAGATGGCTTCAGAGGTGAATTTCACCAAACATATAAGGAAGAAATAATACAAATTCTCACAGAATCTTCCAGAAAATGGAAGAAAAGAAATCACTTCCTAACTCATTTTTGTAGGCCACTATCTGATATCCATACTTGAAATAAATATTATAAGAAAAAATAACCTTCAGGTCATTATCCCTCATGAACATCAATACAAAAGTTGTCAACAAAATATTAACAAGGTGAATCTAGCAACACATAAAAGAAAAAACGCATCACGAGAAAGGAGAGGAGGTAATCCTGGAAATGCAAAAGTGGTTCAGTATTCAAAAATCAATTAATGTAATCAATAGACCAAAGGAGAAAAGCCACATGAACATCTTAATAAAAGAAAGAAAGAGAAGAAAAACTAAAAAAGCATTTGGACAAAACATCAGTGCATGATGAAAACTTTCCACAAACCAGGAATACAAGAAATTTCCTCACCCTGATAAAGTGCAATTACAAAATACCTACAGCTAACATTGTACTTAACTGTGAAAACCTGAAGGCTTTCTCTTAAAAGCAGGAACGATGCAACAATGTTCACTACTATTCACCACTCTCACCACTACTATTCACCATGTACTTGAGGCCGTAGCCAGTGGAATAAGGGAGTAAGAAACAAAAGTCACATAGATTGGTGATCAAGAATAAAACAATTCATGGATGACATGATTGTCTATGTAGAATATACAACATTCTATTTTTTAAAAGCTTCTACAACTAGGGGGCACCTGGGTGGCTCAGTTGGTTAAGGGTGGGACTTTCGATCTCAGCTCAGGTGTTGATCTCGGGGTAGTGAGTTCAAGCCCTGCCTTGGGCTCCATACTGGGCCTGCAGCCTACTTAAAAAAAGAAAAAAAAAAAACCAAACTTCTTGAACTAGTAAACACATTCAGCAAGGTCACAGTATGCAAGGTCAGTTCAATCGATTACATTTGTATACACTAGCCATGAACAATTAGAAAATGAAAGATTCTGAAGTGCCATTTACAAGAGTACTAAAAATTAGGCTAAAATCTAACAAAATATGTGCAAGATCTGCATGCTGAAAAATACCATAAACTGATGAAAGAAATCTAGTAAGGCCTAGGCAACTGCAGAGATATGTTGTAATCATGAGTTGGAAGACTTATTATTAAGGTGTAAATTACATCAAAATTCAATCTAGGGCAGCCCCGGTGGCTCAGCGGTTGAGCACTTGCCTTTGGCCCGGGGTGTGATCCTGGAGTCCCTGGATAGAGTCCCACGTCGGGCTCCCTGCATGGAGCCTGCTTCTCTCTCTGCCTGTGTCTCTGCCTCTCTGTGTCTCTTGTGAATAAATAAAATCTTTAAAAAAAAAAGTCAATCTAGAAGCTCAGTACAACACTCATCAACATCCTAGATTTTTGCAGAAATAGACAAGCAGACTGCAAAACGTACAGGTAAAGCCAAAGGCAGTATACGTGCCAAAATAATTTTTAAAAGAAAAAACAAATGGGCCTCTCACTTTGTGGCCTGGCAGGTAAGGACATTAGGAATCACTACTCCACCCCAATAAGGAACTAAAGCAAAAGACGGCCTGGAAAGCTGAACTAAGTCAACACCTCAGATCCTACAGAGAAGGGAGATGCAGAAAGAGCAGAGCTGAGCACGGCCCCCCGAGTTCCCTGAGGGGGGACTCCCCAGGCCCTGGAGTGGGGTCCTGCAGGAATGCGGGGACCCCACCAGGAAGACTGGCAGGACCGGATGGCGCTGACCCTGCACCCACTCCTTCCCTCCTCACAGCACTGGACGCGGCGCCCGACCCGGGGTGGAGACCCGATGCCCTGGGGAGCCACGCGATGCACCCCGGGGCCCTGCGGTCCTCTCTCCAGGGCGCTGCTCTCAGGGCAAGGGCCTCACCAGGCGGTGAGAGAGCAGAACGCACCTGGGGGAAGGGAAAGGCCCACCTGTGGCCACTCCAGCCTTCCCAGCCCCCTCACAGGACGAGGAGTCAGGGGCACCAGAAACGCAGGCCCCTGGGCGCAGTGACACCTGCCCTGGAGACCCCTGGGGGCTGCAGTGCGTATCCCTTCCCACACCTGACTGCAGCTTTGCTAAGGGCCTGTTCCCTGCAGAGCCTTTTATGGCTGGCGTCATGCCCACACCTCCACAAAAAATGTAAAGGCCTCATCAAAGGCAGAAAAATACAATTTAAGGAGACAGACCAAACATCAGAACCAGACTCAGAGATGGCAGGGAGGCTAGAATGATGAGACCGGGAGATCTTAAAAATGAAGATTGCTATGGTAAGCGATTTGTTTCATTTTTAAGTGGGCTCCACACCCAAGGTGGGGCTGGGATTCAGGAACCTGAGATCAAGAGTCACCTGCTCTATATACTAAGCCAGCCAGGTGCCCCCATAGGTTAAGGGTATTAATGGGGAAAGTAGCATGCAAGAACACAAGAATAATGTAAGCAGAAAGAGGAGAATTCTAGGGAAAAAATACAAGAGAAATGCTGGACATCAAAAACTATATAGAAAAGAAGAAAGCCTTTGATGGACTTATTAGCACACTGGATGCAGCTGATAAATGATGCTCTGAACTTGGAGATAGGCAATAGAAACTTCCAAAACTAAAAATGCAAAGAGGAAAAAAAAAACTGGGAAGAAAATGGAACAGAATATTCATGAACAGTGGGACAACCACAAAAGTGTCACATGCCCATAATGGGAAGAGCAGAAGGACAAGGGAGAAAGGAGAAGAAATTTCTGAACAGTAATGATGGAGAATTTCCCCAAACTAAAGTGAGAAAGACACCGAACCGCAGGTCCAGGAAGCTCACAGAACACCACATAGGATAAATGCCAAAACAAAAACCAAAATCAAATGAAAAAACCACCCAGGCATATGATATTCAAACTTAAGAAAATCAAAGATAAAGAAAAAATGTTGAAAGAAACCAGAGGAAAGAAATCACCTTACCCACAGAAGAGCAAAGTTCATATTTCTATCCAGCTTCTCCTAAGTAACCATGCAAGAACAGAGTGGGATGAAATAGTGTTTAAAGAAAATGCCCCACCAATCCAGAATTCTGTATTCTGAGCAATTATCCTTTAAAAGTGAAAAAGAAATGAAGACTTTCTCAAAAAAAAGAAAAGGGAATTTGTTGCCAGTGGACCTGCCTTACAAGAAATGTTAAAAGAAGTTCTTTAGAGAGGGTGCACCTGGCTGGCTCAGTTGATGGAGCATGTGACTCTTAATCTCAGGGTTGTGATTTTGAGCCCCATGCTGGGTGTAGAGATTACTTAAAAATTTAAAAATCGTTCTTCAGAGAGAAGGAAAATAATACAGGTCAGAAACTCAAATCTGCGTATAGAAAGGAAGAGCACTGGAGAATACATAAAGCGAAGGTAAAATCCCAAACTTATTTTCCTTATTCTTTTTTTTAATTTATTTTTTTATTTTTTTATTTTCCTTATTCTTAACTGATCTAACAGATATGAGTTTGTTCAAAATAGAATCAACAATGGATTCAATTATGTATTGATACATGTATGTATCTTATGTGTCCTTATATATAGTAAAATGACAGCAATGACACAAGAGACAGGAGGGAGGGATGAGTTATAGCTTCTTATTGTAAAAACCAAAACTATACTCATAAGCCAGTATAGTGTTATTTGAAAGTGGACTTGGATTAGTGGTAAATGTATGGCAAACTCTAGGGTAACTCCCCCCAAAAAAGAAAAAAAAATATATATATATACATACTAAGACAGGAGAGAAGATGGATTCATATAAAAAGCTCAATTCGATTGACAAAGGCCAGAAAGAATGGAAGACGAAAAATAGGAACAAAGAATAAAGGCATCAAATAGAAAACAAAAACAAATATGATAGATATTAATCCAGTAATATCAAAGATCACTTTAAATAGAACTGGTCTAAGTGCACCAATTAAAAGACAGAAATTGTCACTGTGGATAAAAAAAAAGACTCATCCATATGTTGTCTACAAGAAACCCATTTTAAACTTAAAGACACATATAGATTAAAAGTAAATGGATAGAGGAAGATAAACAATACTAACACTAGATTTTAAAAATGAGAATAGCTCTATCGATTTCAGATAGAGCAGACTTGAGAGCAAAGAAAATTATCAGGGATAAAACTCACATAATGAGAGAGGGGTCAGTTCTCCACGAAGCCCTAACAATCCTTAATGGGTAAGCACCTAACAACAGGGTAAGTGCTTGAGACGAACACGGGTGGAACAGCGAGAAGAAACCGATGAACGCTGGGGGCCTCACAACCCCTTTCTCACTAATGGATAGATTCAGCAGACAGAAAATCAGTAAGGATACAGTCAGATTAACAATACCAAAACCAAACCAAACAAAACAATACCATCGATCAACTGGACATAACTGACATCCATAGAATACTTCATTCAACAAGCACAGACTCTTCTCAAGCTCACATGGAACATTTTCCAAATTACACCACATTCTGGGCCATAAAGCAGAATATAAAAGATAAAATCTTACAATGTCTTCTGTCAAACCACAATGGAATTAAAGCAGAAATCAGGGGCAGCCTGGGTGGCTCAGCGGTTTAGTGCCACCTTCGGCCCAGGGCGTGAGCCTGGAGACCTGGGATCGAGTCCCACGTTGGGTTCCCTGCGTGGAGCCTGCTTCTCCCTCTGCCTCTCTCTCTCTCTCTCTCTCTCTCTCTCTCTCTGTCTCTCATGAATAAATAAATAAAAATCTTAAAAAAAAAAGCAGAAATCATTAACAGAAAGACAGCCGGAAAACTCGAGGTACGTGGAGATTAAATAACACACTTAAAAATAACATGTGGGTCAAAGAAGAAATCACAAGAGAAATTTTAAAATAATTTGAACTGCATGAAAATACAACTTTTGGGGCACCTGGGTGGCTCAGCAGTTAAGTTTCTAACTTCAGCTCAGGTCATGATCTTGGGGTCCAGCAGAGAGTCTGCTTCTCCCTCTCCCTCTGCCCCTCGCCCCTGCTTGTGCTCTCTCTCTCTCACACACACAAATTAGTAAATAAAATCTTTTTTTAAAATAAAATACAACTTTTCAAAATTTGTGCTATGCAATGAAAGCAGAGCTTACAGGGAAATTCATAGCCCTGGATACATATATTTGAAGAGAAGAAAAACCTAAACTCAATCATCCAAGCTTCCACTTTAGGAACTAGGAAAAAAAAAAGAGCAAGTTAAATTCAAAGTAAGAAGAAGAAATAGAATAAAAATTGGCACAAAAATCAATGGAATTGAAATCAGGGAATCAATGGAGAACATCAACAAAACCAAAAGTTGATTCTTTGCAAAGACAGTAAAATCAAGAAGCCTCTAGCTTATAGGCTAGCTAAGAAAAAAAGGGAAGACACAACTTACTACTAATATCAGAAAACAAAGGGAGGACATCACTACAAATCCCATGGATATTGAAATTATAATCAGGGGGCACCTGGCTGGCTCAGAGCATGAGACTCTTGATCTCGGGGTCATGGGTTCAAGCCCCACATTGGATGTAAGGATCACTTAAAAATAAAATCTTTAGGGGATCCCTGGATGGCTCAGTGGTTTAAGCATCTGCCTTTCGCCCAGCGCGTGACCCTGGAAACCCAGGATTGAGTCCCTCGTTGGGCTCTCTGCATGGAGCCTGCTTCTCCCTCCGCCTCTCTCTCTCTCTCTCTCTCTCTCTCTCCCCCTGTGTGTTTTGCATGAATAAATAAATAACAATCTAAAAAAATAAATAAATAAAATCTTTAAGTAAGTACATAAATAAATAAAAAATAAAATATAATCAGGGAATCTTATCAACAGCATGCCCACAAATTTGGTAACCTAGAAGAAATGGATGGATCACTTCCTTGAAAGACAAAATCAGGGACCCCTGTGTGGCTCAGCGGTTTAGTGCAGCCTTCAACCCAGGGCATCATCCTGGAGTCCTGGGATCAAGTCCCACATCGGGCTCCCTGCTTGGAGCCTGCTTCTCCCTCTGCCTGTGTCTCTGCCGCCCTCCCACCCCCCCCCGCCCCGTGTCTCTTATGAATAAATAAATAAAATCTTTGAAAAAAAAAAAGACAAAATCAGTCAAAACTCACCACGAAGAAACAGACAACTAAATGGGCCTAAATCTATTAAAGAAATTGAATCGATAATTAATAAACTTCCAAAACAGAAAGCAACAGGCTCAGGTTGGTTAACTGATGAATTCTACTAAACTTTTAAGGAAGATGTTATACCAGTTCTTTATCATCTCTTTCAGAGAAGAGAAGCAGAGGGCATGCTTCTGCACTCATGCTTATGAGGCCAGGATTATTACCCTAATACCAAAACTAGGCAAAGACATTACAAGAAAAGAAGTGTACAGACCTACATCCCCCATGAACATAAATGCAAATACATATGCAACATATATTATTATATTAATATTATATATATTAGCACATTAAATTTAATAGTATGAAGAGAATTATACATCATGACTAAGTGAGATTTATCCCAGGTATGCGAAGCTGGTTCAACATTCAGAAATCAATTAAATGAATGAGGGGCACCTGGGTGGCTTAGTGGTTGAGCGTCTGCCTTTGGCTCAGGGCGTGATCCCAGGGTCCTGGGATCCAGTTGCCATCGGGCTCCCCTGTTTCTCCCTCTGCCTGTGTCTCTGCCTCTCTCTCTGGGTCTCTCATGAATGAATAAAAAGGGCTCGAAGGGAGCCCGACATGGGACTCGATCTGGGGTCTCCAGGATCACGCCCTGGGCTGAAGGCAGGTGCTAAGCCACTGAGCCACCTGTGCTGCCCAAATAAAGTCTTTAAAAGAAAAATCAATTAATGTGATCCATTGTATCAATAGGCTAAAAAAGAAGAAAGAAGAAAGAAAGAAAGAAAGAAAGAAAGAAAGAAAGAAAGAAAGAAAAAGAAGAGACCACATGCATATTACTAAGTATAAGAAGCTACATATTGTGTGATTCCAAATATATGACATTGTGGGAAAAGCAAAACTATGAACACAGTAAAAAGAGCAGTGGTTGCCAAGAGTTAGGTTGATAAACAGAGAAGCAGAGCAGGGATGATGTTCTGGGCAGTAACACCATTCTGATGATACTTGGATGATACTGTAAAGATGGATATGTAATTTTAAATTTGTTCAGAGGCATAAAATATATAACACCAAGAGTCAACCCTAAGGTAAACTATGGACTTTGGGTGATGTGTCAGTATAGGATCATGAATTTTAATAAATGCACCACTTTACTGGGGGCTGTTGTATTCAGGGGCTCTGTGCATGAATAGAGGCAGGAGGTATATGAAGAATCTCTGTACCTCCCATTCAATTTTCCTGGGAACCGAAATAATTAATTTATTTAAAAACAAGAGAAAATGGTTAAAAGAAAGAAAGAGGGCACATCAGGCTCCCTGCATGGAGCCTGCTTCTCCCTCTGCCTGTGTCTCTACTTCTCTGTCTCTCTGTTTCTCATGAATAAATAAATAAAATCTTTAAAAAAAAAAAAGGAAAGAAAAAGCTAGTGACCAGGCGATGAAAAGCCTTGTAAACAGTTAAGGAGACTGGATTTTATCCCAAGAGCATTAGGGATGGGATGGCTGTTTTGTTAGTTTCCTATGGCTTCGTAACAAATGATCACAAATTGGGGATTTAAAACAAGAGGAATTTATCCTCTTATGGTTCTGGAGGCCAAAAGTTCAAAATAATGGTGCTGGAGGTTGCATGGTTCTCTTGAAGACTTTTTTATTTTATTTTATTTTATTTTATTTTATTTTATTTTATTTTATTTTATTTTATTTTATTTTATTTTATTTGACATGTGGAGAGAAAGAGCACAAGCAGAGGGAGCAGTAGGCAGAGGGAGAAAGAGAAGCAGGCTTCCCTCTGAGCACAGACCCTGATGCAGGGCTCAATCCCAGGACCCTGGGATCATGACCTGGGCTGAAGGCAGATGCTTCACTGAGTCACCCAGGCACACCTCCTTTGAAGACTTTAAAGGAATCCTCCTTTCTTTTTGTTTTTAGGGTTTTTTTGTTTTTTGCCTCTTCCGTGTTCACCTGGCTCCGATATTCCTTGGCTGTGTCCACCAAAGAATCAGTCTAATATCTGCCTCTATCCCCACAGGGCCTTCTCCTCTGTGTCTCTTATAAAGACACTTATCATTGGATTTAGGGCTCACCCAGATAATCCAGGATGATCTCATTTTGAGATCCTTAACTTAGTTATAATTGCAAAGACCCCTTCTCCAAATAAGGTCACATTCACAGATTCTGGGGATTAGGACATGGACATATCTCTTGGGGGACCACCCTTCAACCTGCTCTGATGTTAAGCTACTTACCACACATCTACTGGGTTGCTGCATTGGTTAAGCCTCTTTAGGTGACATTCGAAACCTACTCTGGCTAACCCAAGACAAAAAGGTGGGGGTGGGGGTAAATGGTGGTTACTGGTTATTACTGGAAAGGTGACGAAATTGAAGGAAAAGTGAACCAGCTGGCCTTACAAAGGTCCAGGGCAGCCTCAGCAGCGAGAAGTCATGAATTATTGCTTTAGATCAAGGTTTGGCAAATATTTTCTGTAAACGACCAGACTGTAAATATTTTCAGCTTTGCAGGACATACAGTCTCTGTTGCAACCACTCTGCTGTTGTACATCAAAGCGGCCACAGACAGATGTAAAGGAATGAGCATGGCTCACTTCCAATATTTATTCCCTGTTTCTTCATGAAATTTTCCATCTTTGCTCTAAAAAACAGGAGGGGTCTAGTTAGTGTCCTGTGGTCATCTGCCCACCTCATGGGGGTTAGGGTAGAGGTGAGGCGCTGCAATAGATGGGCCCACCAAAAACAGGTGAAATGCTGAAGAATTTGTTGCCCACAGGAAAATCAAGATGCTCTTACAAAAAAAGGAGAGGAAAAGATACTGCCAGTAACCTCGGATCTAGACCTTGAATGAATGCAGGGAAGTGCCAGGCTTGGAGGACCCTGTATGAACAAGCACCATCACGATTGCGGCTCTCATGAAGCTCACAGCCAAGCTGAGACAGACACCAAAGAAGCATCCATGAATGTGCAGTAACAGACGGAGACACGCACTCCAGGGGGGGAGAGGAACATAGGGCAACCACAGGGTGTTTCAGTCTCAGCACTGTGGGCACGAGGATGGATAATTTTCTCTCATTGCAGGGTCTGTCCTGTGCATTGGAGGATGTCCAGTAGCACACTCGGCCCTGATCCACTAGATGCCAGTATCAAACCCCACCCTACCCTTCTGTCGTGACAACTAAAATGGTCTCCAGACACTGCCCCAAATGTCCCCTGGGGGGCGAAAGTACCGGCACCCCCCACCCGGTAGTGAACCGACTGGTCTATAGCAAAATACAGTGGGGGACCCTGCCCTCTTCTGGGGAGTCAGGAAGGCTGCCTTGGGGAAACGATGGATGAGTTGAGGTCTGAAGGATGAGGAAAAGTCACCTAGACCAAGGAAAAGATGGAATCTCAAGCCAAATTGAGAGAACACAGGTGAATGCAAAGCCTGTGAAGCCTGTGAAGCCACTGAGATATCTTAGCAGACCAGGGACAGTAAGAGAACTAAGACAGAGAAAGTAGCCTCAAGAACAAAATTCCCAGGGGTACCTGGGTCAGTGGTTGAGCATCTGCCTTCGGCTCAGATCGGATCCCAGGGCATATGTAACATTAGGCCTATGTCTCTGCCTCTCTCTCTGTGTCTCTCATGAATAAATAAATAAAACCTTAGGGGGGGGGAAGAAAAGAAAAAGAACAAAACTCTCATGGCAGGGGAATAAAAGACAGCAAGAGGAGACACGTAGGAGGCTGTGGCCTGTAATCAAGGTGTGAGAAGACTGGCCAGTTGGTGGCATTGAAGACAGCGAAGAGTAAAACGATTCAAGGTCAGAGGTATTAGGTGATGTGTTGAAAATGGGGTAAAAGGGACAAGTAGCAGGCATGACTTTTAGGTTTCGTACTTGGCCAGAAGTGGTGGGACCATTCACCAGGATAGATGAATTAATTCATCTTTAGACATTAAAGCAACCCTGCATCCCTGGAATAAATCCCACTCTCTCGTAGTCTACAGTCCTTTTCACATGCTGCTGGATTTGGTTTAGTTTGTTCTTTTTCTAATTTCTTGAAGAAGGAGAGACTAGGTTAGTGATTTGAGACCTTTCCTCTTTTCCAAGATGGGCATTCACAGCTATAAATTTCACCATCAATACTGCTTCAGTTCCAGCCCGTGCCCTTTCTTAGGTTGTGTGTGGTTTTTTTTTTTTTTTTATGTTGTGTTTTTCTTTTCATTCTCCTCAGAGTTCATTTTCTTTTTTTACTTCTCCTGTGATTTCTTCTTTGATCCATAAGTTATTTAGAAATGTTGCTTAGGGACACCCGGGTGGCTCAGTGGTTGAGCATCTGCCTTTGGCTCAGGTCGTGACCCCAGGGTCCTGGGATGGAGTCTTACATCAAGGAACCTGCAGGGAGCCTGCTTCTCCCTCTGCCTATGTCTCTGCCTCTCTATGTGTCTCTCATGAATAAATAAATAAATAAAATCTTTAAAAAAAAGTTTAACTTTGAAAAATTTTAGGTTTTCCTAGGTATCTTTCAGTTGTGGGTCTCCAGTGACCAGAGAAGTCACTTCATAAGATTTTAATCTTTAAAAATTTGAGTCTTGTTTTGTGGTCCAGCTGATGGTCTATCCTGGAGAACATTCCATGTGCTCTTGAAAAGAATATTTTTTTTAAAGATATATTTATTTACTTGAGAAAGAGAGAGAGAGACTGTGTGTGCTGGAGGAAGGGCAGAGGGAGAGAGAGAGAGAGAGAGAGAGAGACTCCCCATGAGTGCAGAGGCTCACTTGGGGCTTGATCCCATGACCCATGAGACCACCAGCTGAGCCTTTAAAACCAAGAGCCAGACACTCAATCGACTGAGCCACCCAGGCACCCCAAGAATGCATTCTTAAGCCTTTGGATGTTTTCTATAAATGTCACGTCAAGTTGGTTGATAGTGTTTTTCAAGTCGTCCATATCTCTGTTGACTTCTTAAAATTGTGATAACAGCACATAACATAAAATTTGCCATCTTAACCATTTTTGAGTGTGCAGTTTAATAATTATTCATTCGGTCTGTATTGTTGAGATACAGATCTCCAGAACTTTATCAACTTTGTGAAACTGAAACCATACTCACTAAAAACAACTCCTCTTAGCCCTTCGTAACCACCATTTTACTTCTTGTTTCTATGAATTTGGTTATTCTAGATACCTCATATAAGTGGACTCATACAGTATCTACAAACGGCTCATTTCATTTAACTTAATGTCCACAGGTTCATGGTCGTAGCATGTGATGGCATTTCCTTCCCGTTAACGACTGAATACTATTCCAGTGTATGTGTATACCACATTTTGTTTATTCGGTCATCCTCCAGTGGACATTTGGGTTATTTCCACCTCTTGGATTGTGAATAATGCTGCTGTGAGCTGAGCATGCAAATATCTCTTTGAGACCCTGCTTTCAGTTCTTTTGGAAATATACTCAGAAATAGAGTTTCTTGGACAGCCTGGCTGGCTCAGCGGTTTAGCGCCGCCTTCAGCCCAGGGCGTGATCCTGGGGTCCCGGGATCGAGTCCCACGTCAGGCTCCCTGCATGGAGCCTGCTTCTCCCTCTGCCTGTGTCTCTGCCTCTCTCTCTCTCTCTTTCATGTATAAATAAATGAAAACTTTTAAAAAATTAAAAAAGAGAAATAGAATTTCTGGGGGGCACCTGGGTGGCTCAGTGGGTTAAGCATCTGCCTTTGGCTCAGATCATGATCCCAGAGCCTTCGGATCAAGTCCCATGTCAGGCTCCCTACTGGTGGGGAGTCTGCTTCTCCTGCTCCCCCTGCTTGTGTGCTCTCTTGCTCTCTCTCCCTCTCTCTCAAATAAATAAATAATTTCTTTAAAAAAAAGAAATGGAATTGTTGGGTCACGTGGTAATACTATTTTTAATTTTTCAAGGGACTGCCATATTGTTTTCCATAGCTGTCGTACCATTTTATAATCTTACCCTAGCTGATTTTTTTGTTCCATTGTTTATTAATGATCAAGAGTGAGGTATTGAAGTCTTCAACTATTAGTATTGGATTGTCTATTTTTCCTTTCAGTTAAGTCAACCTTTCATTCTCTTCTTTGGGTTAATCAAGAGAGGTTGATAATGTCCACATACATTTATAACTGTGACATCTAACTCATATATTGACTGATTATCATTATGATCGTCTTAAAGTCTATTTGTCTGATCATCTTTAAAGATTTTGTTTAGAGAGTGAGCGAGCACAAGCAAGGGAGAGGGGCAGGGAGGGAGGGAGGGAGAAGAAGAAGAGGGAGAGGGAGAAGCAGGATCCCCACTGAGCAGGGAGCCAGGGTGGGGCTGGATCCCAGGACCTGAATCAAAGGCAGATACTTAACCAACTGAGCTACCCAAGTGCCCCTATTTGTTCGATACTAATATAGAAACTCCAGCTTTCTTATGGTTACTGTTTGCTTGGTATATCTTTTTTTCTTCTATCCCTCTGCTTTCAATTCATTTGTGTCTTTGAATCTATGGTGTATAGACAGCTTACAGTTAGGTCTTGCTTTTTCACCCATTCTATTTTCCTAAAAAGATTTTTTTTTATTCATTCATGAGAGACATACAGAGAGAGAGGCAGAGACAGAGGCAGAGGGAGAGGTAGGCTCCATGCAGGGAGCCTGATGTGGGACTCGATCCCAGGACTCCAGGATGACTCCCTGGGCGGAAGGCAGGAGCTAACCCGCTGAGCCACTCGAGCATCCCCACCATTCCAGCAATCTCTGTCTTTTAAACTATTTAGTCTATTCACATTTAAGGACATTGCTGATATGATTAGATTTATGCCTGTCGTTTTACTCTTTGTTTTCTATTTGTCATATGTCTCTCTTTTGTTCTCCTTTGCTGTCTTATTTATGTTAAAGATATTTTCATGAATCATTTTGATATGTCGGTTAATTTTTTCTACTATTTTTTGAGTTATTCTATTAGTGGTTCCTCTAAGGATTACAACATGCATTTTAATTTAGCACAATCTGCTTCAGAATACTAAATTTCAGTAACATACAGGAACTTTCTCCAAGCATGTCTCATTTTCCTTCTCATCCTTTGTGCCATTATAAACCCAACGACACAGTGTTAGAATGATTGCTTTGCCCAATCTTATATTTTTTTTTTAAATTTTTTAAATTTTTATTTATTTATGATAGTCACAGAGAGAGAAAGAGAGAGAGGCAGAGACATAGGCAGATGGAGAAGCAGGCTCCATGCACCGGGAGCCCGACGTGGGACTCGATCCTGGGTCTCCAGGATCGCGCCCCGGGCCAAAGGCAGGCGCCAAACCGCTGTGCCACCCAGGGATCCCCTCAATCTTATATTTTTTAAAAGGCAAGAGAAGAGATGAAATCTATTTATAGAATGTTTTGTTTACCATTTCTGTTATTCTTCATATCTTCTCATGAGTTCAAGTTATTGTCTAGTGTTAATTTCGACTTGAAGAACTCCCTTTAATATAAGAGAAGGGAGAAGAAATGTGTGGGAAATATCAGAAAGGGAGACAGAACATAAAGACTTCTAACTCTGGGAAATGAACTAGGGGTGGTGGAGGGGGAGGAGGGCGGGGGGTGGGGGTGAATGGGTGACGGGCACTGAGGGGGACACTTGACGGGATGAGCACTGGGTGTTATTCTGTATGTTGGTAAATTGAACACCAATAAAAATTAATTTATTAAAAAAATAAATAAATGAGGAACTCAATGAAAAAAAAAAGAAAAAAAAAAGAACTCCCTTTAGTATTTCTTGGAAGGCAGGTCCGCTAGCAACAAATTCTCTGTTTTTGTTTACCTGCAAATATATTTATTTCACCTTTATTTTTTTGTATTTGCTGCTATAGAATTATTGCTTGACTGTTTTATTTCAACATTTGGGGTATGTTATTCTACTGCTTTTGGTCTCCATTATTTCTGATGAGACGTCAGTCGTCAATTGTATTTCTCTCATTGCTTTCTTCTGATGTCCATTGCATGGTAAATGCTTCTCTATCCCCTTGCTTTCCATCTGCAGGTGTCTTTAGGTTTAAAATGAGTCTTTTGGGCAGCCCGGGTGGCTCAGGGGTTTAGCGCCGCCTTCAGCTCAGGGTGTGATCCTGGAGACCCAGGATCGAGTCCTGCACCGGGTTCCCTGCATGGAGCCGATTCTCCCTCTGCCTCTCTCTCTGTCTCTCATGAATAAATAAGTAAAATCTTTTTTAAAAAATAATAAAATAAAATTAATCTCTTGTAGGCAGCACATAGATTTGTGTTTTTTTAAGATTTTATTTATTTATTCATGAGAGACACAGAGAGACAGGCAAAGACATAGGCAGAGGGAGAAGCAGGCTTTCTGTGGGGAGCCCGATGTGGGACTCGATCCCGGGACCCCAGGACCACACCTGAGCCAAAGACAGATGCTCAAACACTGAGCCACCCAGGCGTCCCTTGTCTTTTTTTTTTTTAATCCATTCTGACACCCTAAGTCTTTTGATGGGAACATTTAGTCCATTTACATTCAGAGTAATTATTGATAGATATGTATTTAGTATTCTTTTATCACTTCTTTTGTCATCGTTTCTGGAGATTTTCTCTGTTCCTTTCTTGTCGTTGTCACTTTTGGTCTTTCCCTCGTTGCTTTCCAGAGTAAGAGCATCCTGGGGCACGTGGCTGGCTCAGCCGGTGGGGCATGCGACTCTTGATCTCAGGCTTGTGAATTTGAGCCTCACATTGGATGTAGAGATTACTTAAAAATAAAAACCTTAAAAAAAAAAGAAGGGCATCCACAGGCAAAAATGTCACTGATTTCACACTGTTCTTAACTGAAGCTTAGTGATTTTCATTAATAAGCCTTCTCAGTTTGTTGTATGCCTAAACCAATTTCTAATTATGATGGCATTTTTGACAGTTTTGCTTAGCTTTTTAAGAGTAGAATTGGTTGACCTCACTCTGTCATCACACCAGGTATGAGAGAATGTTTTTGTTGTTATTGCTGTTGTTTTTTCAAGTGAAACAGGAAGCCACTGAGAGGTATCACACAGAGGAGGGATATAATCTAGTTTATATTTAAAAAACACTCTGGGTACTTATATTAGTTAAGTATTGCTCATAAGAAACTACACCAAATTTATTGGCTTAACACTTATTTATTTATTTATTTATTTATTTATTTATTTATTTATTTATTAAATATTGTATTTATTTATTCATGAGGCACAGAGAGAGAGGCAGAGACTCAGGCAGAGGGAAAAGTAGGCTTCCTGTGGGGAGCCTGATGCAGGACTCGATCCCAGGAGCCCGGGATCACGACCTGAACCAAAGGCAGATGCTCAACCACTGAGCCACCCAGGTGCCCCCAGCACATATTTATTATCTCATAGTTTCTGTAGGGCAGAAATTTAGAAGCGATATAGCTTCGTGCTTCTGATTCAAGTTCTCTTGTGAGGTTGCAGTCAAGTTGTCACCTGGGACTGCGGGTCAAGATCCACTTCCAAGTTCACATCCTTGACTGTTGTAGGAGGTCTACATTCCTCACCATCTGGATCTCTCTGGAGGGTTGCCCCTGAGCTGGCATCTGTCTTCCTCCAAAGCAAATAATGCAAGAGACAGTGTGACCAAGATGGAAGTCACAGTGTCTATGACCTGGCCCTCCAAGCCTCCCAGTGCCCCTGCTCCACTGAATTCATTAGAAGGGAACAGCTAAGTTCAGCCCACACTCAGGGGGACACAAAAGTGCCACTTCTTGAAGAGAGGAGTACTAGAAAACTTTGTGATGGCAAATGAGTCACTTGGGAGAAGCAGAAGGAAATTAAGGAGAGGAAACTGTACCTTCTAAGTCATTACAGGCACAGCTGCCAGATTAGTCTCATCATATTAAGTTTTGTCCATGGGATTTTCCTGCTCAAAAACCTTCATAGTTTTCCACTGCCTGTACCCTCTAGGTGGAGGGCTAGAATCTGTAGTGTATAATTCAAGGCATTCCAGGATCTCATGCTACTTTCCAGCTGTGCCTCCCAAATTCCCCTTTTGCTTTCCCATGGATCAACCAGGAGCCATTCTTCTTCCCCATGCCTTTCCTTCTCATTCCTTCTCCCTAAAATGCTCTTGCCTCCGATCTCAGCATGTCCAAATCCTTCAAGTACCATGGGACCATGAAACAGTCCCATCCCAGCCAGAGATAATAAGAGCTTCCTCTTCTGAATTCTGAGAGTTCATCAACACTTGTCTCCCAGCACGCCACCTTCACCCTCACATTAAAGCATCTTTATGGCATACTCCCCCTGGGCCACCTTTGGCATTTAACCTGGCATCCAGAAGTTTGGTGCGTATTTGTCCATTTTATTAGCATCATAAGGACACAAACTATAGCAAAAAAAATAGAGCGAGCTTTGCAATCTTTGGATTTTTTTTTCTTTATCATAAAGTGATTTAGCAAAACTTAAAAAGAAAAAGCTTTATGGGTGTTTGGAGAATGAACTGTAATGGAGTAAGGACAGGTGCAGTCAGGTTTGTTCAAGGCTATTGCAGATGTCTGAGTGAGGGCTGGCGTAGACGGAAGTGTATAGATTTGATGTATGCTTTTAGGGTGGACTTGACAGAGAATTTGCCTTAGCATTGTGGTGGGCGGGGAGGGGGCACCACAGAATTAAGGATGACTTCCAGGTGTTTGCTACTGCTAACTGTGGAGCTGATGGTCCCACTTCCAGCGAGAAGACTATAGAAACAGCACATTTGGGGGGTCATGCAGATGTGGAGATGCCCATAGGGAAACCTAGTGGTAAGGTCAAGGAACAGTAAGGTCAGTTCGGTCACAGAAGACACGGGGCTGGAGATGCAAATTTGAGAGTCCTCAGCATATAGATGGTTCAAAGATGCGGGATGAGTGAGATTCCCCCAGGACGAGGGTAGAAGCAGAGGAGGATGCAAGCCCAGCCCTGAGGACCTGCAGGATCTAGCGAGCAAGCAGAGGAACGAGACGGGGGAGAAGTCTGAGAAGGAAGAGCTGAGGAGGCAGGGGGACAACCGGGTGTGCTGCCTTGGATGCAGGGAAAGGCTAGTATTTCCAGAAGGTTGGAGCTATTTACCAGTTACTCTTGCACCAGCAACCACTGGCCGGCCGCCAGCTCTGGCACATGTGTCACTTCGTCCGCAGGCCTGCCTCCCGGGTCCTCAGCCACCGTCCCGTCCGGCCCCTGCCACCAGCATCCCAGCTCCGGTCCAGACCTCTCCTTTGCTCCTTCCCTTCTTTCCTCCCCAGCAGCCAGAATGACCCCCGGGAAACCCTCCATCGGATCCCATCACTCGTGTTTCAAAGCTCTCCCTGGTCACCCGTCACGTGGGGATACAGTCCACACCGCTTGTGAGTTTCCAGGCCAGCTGGCCCCTGCCTCCCTGACCCCCACTTTGCATGTCTGACCTCCGGTCCTGTTTCCTACTGTCCCCCACTGTCTCTGTCCTCGGGTTCCAGCCTGAAGTCTTGGCCTAAACATAACCTCCCCAGAAAGGCCTTCCTTGACCTCTCCTTGAACCCTCTCCCCTCCACACTATCATCCCAAGAGGCTTCTCTTTTCTCTTCTTTTCTCTTCTTTTCTTTTCTTTTCCTCTCTTTTCTTTTCTTTTCTTTTTTTCTTTTCTTTCTTCTCTTCTTTTCCTGCCATTAGCACTGGAGAGGCTGTGTCTGTGGTTTACAACCACGTGGCAGCACAGAACACCAAGTAGGCCCTCACTAAATACTTCTTGAATGCATTAAGCAAAACCAACTTCTCCTTTCCAAGGAAATTCTCCACCAGAATTTCTCTTAAATCATAAAATATCTCTTTTTTTTTTAAGATTTTACTTATTTATTCATGAGAGACACGGACTGAGAGGCA
The DNA here is from genome assembly GCF_905146905.1 of Nyctereutes procyonoides. Taxonomy (NCBI): domain Eukaryota; kingdom Metazoa; phylum Chordata; class Mammalia; order Carnivora; family Canidae; genus Nyctereutes; species Nyctereutes procyonoides. The sequence continues at coordinate 4,039,984 of NW_026575024.1, read as the reverse complement.
AAGTCATAGGCAGAGGGAGAAGCAGGCTCCTCGAAGGAACACGATGTGGGATTCGATCCCCAGACTCTGGGATCACACCCTGAGCCAAAGGCAGACGCTCAACCGCTGAGCCACCCAGGCATCCCTACACCGGAAAATATCTTCAATGACTTTATTTACTTTAAGTAATGCAAGCTAATTTGGACGTTTTAGATAAGGCTTTTCAAAAAACAACAGGCCAACAATATCTCGGGAGGCAGGACCTACAGACTCAATTATTCTAAATCATTGCGACTTATAGACTGAACATGATACTTTCATTAACGGTTGTTTGTTAATCCACTTAATAATGAGTAACCTATTGAGGTTGAACGAGAAGTGAGTTAAATAATCCCTGATTCTGTAGGAGTAATTAGTTATACATATATTAATTTGCCTGCTTTCAAGTCAGGCACTATTTAAAAAAAAAAATCCAAGAGGGGAGGTAGCAGGAGTTTAACAGCCGTCCATTCTTTGCAACATTTTCAGAAAGCAAATGAAAATGAACCTGAAACAAGACAACAGCAGGGGCACTCATTAACTTAATACACTTTAATCTTGTGAATAGAAGCTACAGCTTGATTCATGGAATCCAGAGCTGCACACTTCCACCTCCAGCCACCTGACAGACACCTCCTCATGGGTGTTCTGGTGGCACCTCCAGTTCCGCACATCCCAATTTGAACTTATTGTGCAATGAGTATGGTCCTCGTCCTGGGCTCCCTATCTCCACGGTGTGCCACCCCATATGCACAGGCTAGTAGCCTCAGCACCATCACCCCGGGCCCGCTCCTCGGCCCCCCAAAAGTGTCAAGCTGCCACATCCTGGGGACAGTTTCATAGCAGCCACCCTGATCCCTTCTCAGTCTCTGGGATAACTCCCACTGAGGTCTCTTAACTTGCTTTGCCACCTCCATGCTCCTCTCCATGAAGTCTCCAGTCCTAGGTATGGGACTCAGCTTCGAAAACCGAGATACAGTCATCCCGCCTCAAAGCAAGCAAACCAAAAGACCCCCAAACATTTCATCCTCATCATAGTAACTAATACTGAGGACTAATTGTGTGTGAGCTCCATGCTCCGTGCTCTGCACACGTTACTGCACAAAATCCTTCCACTGAGTCCCAAACCAAACAGCTCACCAACATCTGGCCCTCCCTGCCTTGCCCACTTCATCCAGGCTTCTCCCTGGCTTTGCCAGGTGCCGTGTCAACGGTCTTTGTGTTCCCAGGACACATGGCAAGCACTGGCTGTTAAAATGCTTTCTCCTTGGCCCAAGTTTGCTTGACTCCTTTTGGTCATATGATTCTCAGCTCAAATATAAGTTTCACAAAGAAGCCTTGTGTGATGGTCCAATGCTGGCATCCCTCCTAGTATCACAGAACACTAGCACTTGTCACCCCTCTGTCATGACTTTTCTTTGTTTCCTGGTCAGCTCCCTCGGTAGAATGTAGGCTCCTCCAGGACAAAGATCATGTTCCATTTGCTCACCAGTGAGCTGCAGGAGTAGCACAGGGCCACATGATGGGGGGCACTCCATAAACAGGAGATGCATGGTTGAGAGAAGGAATGAATGAAATCACAGTTCCTGGTCAACACTCTGGAAATGGTTGCTATCACCAATATCCTAGAGCTCGTGTCTCTAATGTTTATCCTTCCCGGTGACCGGCTCTCTCCAAGCATCCAGGTCTGATGGTGTTAAATCAGGTCTGATCTGCTCAAATTTTCCCCGAGGATCATCAATCCATCACTTTTCTATCTCCTACTACGTGCAGGGAGCCATGCAGCAGGCTTAAAAAGCATCATCTCAGGTACCCTTAACAGCTACCCCCACGAGGTAGGCCCTCTTCTCCAGGGCTGCATGATGACCCTGGAGAGCACGTTTGCCTTTGTGGGCCCTTCTTCCATAAAGAGATATTTAAAATCATATATTACACAGCATCAGTTGTTTATACCAATTAGATTTGTACAAATATACCCCAGGCTGGTGTCATTATTATACTACTCATTGATATTCTGATTGATAAAGAAATGAAAACATTTTCATCGGCCCTAGACACTTTTCCCCTAAGTCAGCCCTTAGTTGTCAGTTGAGAAAACTGATGCTCCGACGGGGAAGAAAGAGCGGGGCGGAGACCCGAACCCGGGTAAAGAGGGAGTCTGAGTTTAAACTCTTTTTTTTTTAAGATTTTTATTTATTTATTCATGATTGACAGAGAGAGAGAGGCAGAGACACAGGAGGAGGGAGAAGCAGGCTCCATGCAGGGAGCCCAATGTGGGACTCGATCCCAGGACTCCAGGACTGCGCCCTGGGCTAAAGGTTAAACCGCTGAGCCACCCAGGGATCCCCCCAAATTTAAACTTATCCCAAGCTGAGACCCCTGGGACCCCGCCCAGGCGGGGGTTGGGTCCTCCCCGGGGCGGGGAGCCAGGAGCGCGCCGCTACCTCTGAGCCCCGCCCCCGCGGGGCCCCGCCCCTCGCCCAGGCCCCGCCCCTCGCCCAGGCCCCGCCCCCGCCGGTTCCCGCCGGGCCCCGGGCGCCTGGAGCCACGACTGACCTGTGCCCCGCCCCTTCCCCGGCTCCAGGCGCGCGGCCGCGGAGGGGGCGGGGCCGCGGGACCGCGCGTGCGCTCGCCCGCCCCCCCGCCGTGCGCATGCGCCCTGCTCGCGCGCGCTCACGGGAAAGGATGGCGGGGGCCGCGCCGGGCGCCATCATGGACGAGGACTACTTCGGGAGCGCGGCCGAATGGGGCGACGAGGCGGACGGTGGCCAGGTGAGGGGGGGCGCCGGGCGCCCCCGACGAGGACTGTTGGTCTCCGTCGCCGGCGGGCCGGCCCCGCCCCCGCCCCCGCCGCGCCCGGCCCCGCGGTCGCCGTGTGTCCAAGCACAGCGTGCCCCGCCCCCTCCCGCCCCGGAGCGCGCCCCCCGCGCCCCCGGGGCCCCCCTGCACACCCCAGCCGGGCGGGGGCCGGGCCGGGCGGCTCCTCCCTGGGGTCTGGGCCGCGCAGGTGCCGGCCGCCCTGGGGACCCGAGCGGCCCCGCCGACCACTCCCCGGGGGTCGCCCCGCGCCCCGCACCGGCCCTTCCGGGGCCCTGACGCGGGGACGGTGCAGACGCGGAGGAGGACCGAGCTCAGAGCCCCAACTTTGAACCACCCAAGTCCTTAAGAAGTCCCAAGCCAGCAGCATCATTGAGGGGGAAAGCGGAACTCGGGCTTTCCTGCATGTTTGCACACCGTACTTTTCAGCGCTTGGGGCCGACCCGGGCCAACCTGGGGCTCCCCTCGGTGGCCTTGAGGGGCCGGGTGTGGAGGCTGGGGAGGGTCGTCCCTGGCGGGAAGAGCAGACCTGGGGACCCCCGCCCCGCCGCTGTGGCCTGGAAGCTCAACCTGAAGCGGGTGTTCGGGATGCGGCTTCCCAGGTCCCCCCCACCCACCCCCAGACCCCAGCGGCTGGCCTGGAGGGGGGCTTGCCCGATAACGAGCACCCCTGTCGGGTGGAGGAAATGCAGAACCCACGTTCCGATGGGGGCTGTGTTCCTGGCGCCCTAAGGAGCCCCGTGTGGCGGGCCGCTGGGTGGGCGCAGCGCCGTGAGGCCTTGGAGGGAACAAGCTCCGAAGGGCCCGTGATGGCTGCTGACGAGCCTGACTTGTTGAAGAGTTTGGGGCAGGGACTTGGGTGTTTGGAGCCTCCGAGAGCCTGTGCTGCCTTGGTGCCCCCCCCCCATTAATTCCTTCCACTCGTGAGACTTTTGGGTGTTAATCTGCTCATTTTGTAAATGAGGAAAGTGCGGCAAAAAGAGCCAGTGACCTGCTCAAGGTTGCAGAACTGGCCAAGGAAAGAATGAGGTGTTCCAGCCCAGGTCGTTTTGTCTCCACTCAAGATGCTGGACGCCCGACGTGTTCCCCACACGAGCTTTGTGACGGCTTCTTGTGACGGCTTCGAGCATCCTGCTCCCAACGCCCTAGTGCTGGTCACATTGAGCCTTCAAGTCACAGAGTGTTACAACTGAGGCACATGGCAGGGCCATCGAGAGCAGTGCCCTCGTTTCATAACCTGACAGTCCGGCTTAAGGCCCTGTCTTATGCAGCGAGGAATGGCAGGGGGCTACGGAGTTGAGACTGGAGATGAAAGTCTCGACTTTAATCATGATCGAAATTCACCCCCCACTGACCCTGATAGGTTCTCAGCGATGAGAAGGGTGGACCAGATGTTCACTTCTTAGAGGAGGAAGTCAAGATAGGTGACTGAAGGGGCGACGTGAGCTGGATTTTGAAAGACAGCGGCAGGGCAATTTGGGAGACGCATTCTGTTCACTTGATGCCATGTTACTGGATTTGAGAGGCAGGAAGTTGTGTAAAGAGGCTACAGTGATATTAAATCCAGATGGTAGAAGCTAAGAGCCACATTGAAAGGCAAGTAGTTTAGTCTGGCTTCAGCTTGTCAATGGGGACTGGCAAGAGGGGAGACTGGCCAGGTGAACGAGTGAAAGGTTGAGTCGTGCTGGAGGTGGGAGATCTCTGAGGGAGACTGGAAACTTTAAGCAAGAGAGAGATACCAGGTTTGTGGTTTACGAAGACCATTGTGGCATCCGTTGTGGAAGACACTTGAAGGAAGGAATGAAACTGAGTCGTTAGGGACGTATTGCTACTGCAGGCAATTCACAAAATAAGGAATGGTGAAGATGGAAAGAAGGGCCAGATTGGATGTCTATGTGGGAGACAGAATTGGTGGGTCTTTCTGATGGGGTGTGGGGGTGGGGTGAGGGAGCAGCACCTGAGGATGACTCCTGGCTTTGTGGGTTTGGGGTAACAGGTAGATGATGGAATTCTTTTTTTTTTTTAAGATTTTATTTATTTATTCATGATAGCCACACAGAGAGAGACAAAGAGGCAGAGACACAGGCAGAGGGAGAAGCAGGCTCCATGCAGGGAGCCCGACGTGGGATTTGATCCCGCGTCTCCAGGATCGTGCCCCGGGCCAAAGGCAGGCGCCAAACTGCTGCGCCACCCAGGGGTCCCAGATGATGGAATTCTTTACTAAAATATAGGTTGCAGGAAGATCTGTTTAGAGGTCAGTTTTGGACCTAATGAGTTTGGAGAACTAGTGGACATCCGGATGGAAATGAGAGTAGACTGCTGACACTCCGAGCCTGGAGCGCAAGAGAAAGATCCAGGCTAAATTCTAGATTTATGAACAGGGAGGTGGCATTACCCAAGAGAAGATGTAGAAGAGAACAGGGCCCAGGGCAGAAGCCCGAGAATACAGACACAAGGATGAGTCTCAGGGTAAAGGCCAGCCTTCCCTCACAGCCTTGCTTAAGGCTCGCCACACAAGTAAGGTCTGAGAGAAGGACGCCCCAGGCTCCAGAGAAGGAATCAGTGTCCAGAGCACTGCCTGCAGAATGTTAGTCTAGACCAGGAATGGGCAGGCTTTTCTGGAAAGGGCCAGATAGTAAACATGGTAGGCCCTGCAGGTCCCTGTCACAACTGCTTCACTCTCCCATTACAGGGGGAAGGCAGCCAGAGACCATACGTACAATTAAAAAAAAAAATTGGGGATCCCTGGGTGGCGCAGCGGTTTAGCGCCTGCCTTTGGCCCAGGGCGCGATCCTGGAGACCTGGGATCGAATCCCACGTCGGGCTCCCGGTGCATGGAGCCTGCTTCTCCCTCTGCCCCCTCTCCTCTCTCTCTCTCTCTCTCTCTCTCTGTGTGTGTGTGTGTGTGTGTGACTATCATAAATAAATAAAAAATTAAATAAATAAATAAATAAATAAATAAATAAATAAATAAATAAAAATTAATGGGTATGGCTGGGCTCCAATAAAACTTTATTTACAAAACCAGAAGGACTGTATTTGGCCCTGAGCCATGGTTTGCGGGTTCCTGGTCCAGGTCTTACCCCATCATGTTAGTCGCGTGGAGGTTGGTCTCCTAGTTTGTGAAGTCCTTCGGCAGAAAAAGCCATTATCTTGTCATATGCCCTAGGTTTCCTGGTGACAAGTACAGGGCTCAGTTAGAGTAAGCACCTAAAGCATCTGCTTGTTAGCTGGGATGACAGCATTCACGCTGGACAGACGTTAATGTCATCACATCATCATCTTGCTATGTTCTTGGATTCAGTGACTTGCCCAAGGTCGTTTCCACCCGGCACAGGGACTAGTATCTAGCCAGGCGTGCTGATTTAAGACAAGTCCGTGATCGTCACTTGTTAACAGCATATTGATAGCTTATGCTTTCAGGAGTCACTGCATCAGTCTATGTTGGAGGAAAGCGTTAAATGGCACATATGAAATAGTAGTTATGAAAACAATAATAACTAGTATCTATTGAACTCGTATTAACTGACAGGTACTCTGCTTGGTTCTTCCAGAAATTAGATTACAGAGTCCTTACAACAGACAGATGGAGCAGTCGCTATTGTTATCTTTACTAGAGGAGGCAATGGCCACGCCGAGAGCCTAGTGTGCCACAGTGGAGGCACGATACAAGCCCACTTGCTATGGTGCTGGATTCCATTTTCTTAGCCACTTGCCCAGCCCACTTCATGAGACTTACGAAAGTCAAGGAAACAATGTGTGGGGTACACTTTGGGAAAGGACAGGGTCATACAGATTTAAGGTAAGATTACAGGATACTTCTATTAATGAAAAAAATAGCGCGGCTCTTTTTATCCCCAGCAGGAGGATGATTATGGAGAGGGAGAAGATGACGCAGAGGTCCAGCAAGAATGCCTACATAAGTTTTCTACCCGGGATTATATAATGGAGCCCTCCATCTTTAACACTCTGAAGAGGTGTGTGAGAAAAGTCATTTGTATTGGGAGGAGGCTGGGGGTAACTTAGAGATAGTTTGTAATGGATCCAGAGGATGGTCTGCAAAAGTGAGAATAATGTGGTTTTGGAATGGGAGGCTTCTAGTGCCCCGCTTCCCTTTAAAAACCTTAATAGCCTAGCTATCCTGTCATTGATGGATAGCCATTGATGGATGCCTGTCTATATTCATTTGCGTGCCATAGCTTTTCTGTTACTTTTTCTAGGTATTTTCAGGCAGGTGGTTCTCCGGAGAATGTTATCCAGCTCTTATCTGAAAACTACACTGCCGTGGCCCAGACTGTCAACCTGCTGGCTGAGTGGCTCATTCAGACAGGTGCTGTGTGGGTGGCTTGTCACTCCCCCTCCTCCCAACTTTTTAATAGACCTTTGGATCATTATAATTCTGATAAATTGGAAAGGTCTTGTTTGTTTTCCTGGTTTTTAGGACTTCTGTAAGTAGGAACTGAACTTCTTACCCATCTTCGTCTGCTTGATTCTTACCTTTGATTCAATAATTGAGGTTTACAGATAGCCTGCAAACGTGATTCTTATTGAGCTGTTTGCCCTACCCTGTTGTAGAATTATAGGATTATATAGTATATGTTCAATGTGACATTTTTAAGAGATCTCTTATAGCAAGAAGTAATTGATGGATAATTTAGGACTGGGCATGATTATGGCTTTTAGCTAACATGATCAAAGTAGAGCCTGTAAGTCCACTGAGCTGGGTATGGATGACATGATGGAGCGGGCGCTGCCCAGAAGGCAGCAGGTTCATTGCTACCACAGCACTTAGAGACAGTGTGCCTCTCGTGACTGGCATCTGCTCTCTTCCACCCAGTCAGTATGTTTTTCCATCTTCCTGCCTGTTCATGGTGGCAGTTTCTCCTTGTCCTAACTGGGCCTTCTGAGATGCCACTGTCCTTTGCAAGTAGGCAGACATCCTTGTGCGTTTTGCCCTGAGCTCCATTTAGAGTCTTACCCCTGAATATAAATGGTAATAAATGGTAATAATGTATTTTATGAGAAGTCCCAAATTCCAAGCGGTCAGAAGCAGTTCTGTGGTCTCTGGTTCACATGTGGACTCTGGCCCTGTCTGCATTTCCTACAACTTGAGGGTTCGCTTGTTCCCATCTGCCTGTTTTCATTTTCTTTCAGGTGTTGAGCCAGTACAGGTTCAGGAAACTGTGGAAAATCATTTGAAGAGTTTACTGATCAAACATTTCGATCCTCGCAAAGCAGATTCTATTTTTACTGAAGAAGGAGAGGTGAGATGTCTGTCTTCTGTCTCTAATAATGGGTCCTAGGATCTTTTGTTCCCTCCACATGAATAGTGGGAATGTGGGGTGTTGTGCGAGTGATGTAAAGAGTTGGGTCCTAAAATCAGGATGTGGGACGAGTTGCATCAAGTCAGAACTGCCCTTTAAATGCTCCGTGTGGTGTAGTCAGCTCTTGCGTGCCGAGAGGTGCACAGCTGGGAAGAGGAATAGCAGACTCACACCTCCCGTTTCCTGCTGACTCTGGAGCGCAGGCTCTGTGAGTGGAGTGCTCTAGTCGTCTGGGTGCCCTAGGAAGCAGATGCCAAGATGGGATTCTCTGTGCGGGAGAGAATGGCGGACATGCCTGTGAGAAGACCGGCAGGGCCCAGAGTCGTGATGCACATGTGGCCCCTAAGGCAGGACGGAGGCAAGGAAGGTTGGAGATGAAGAGCCCTAGGTGACAGTGCAGTTTTCAGAAAGTTTCTGCAGAGTCAGGGCATCTTCAAGCCACAGTTGCCTGTCACTGAGCCCCATGTCTCCTGGGGCAGGCCTGCCTGAGGAGCCCTGCCGCCCTCATTTGGTGGCTGGGAGTATCCAGTGGGAAGCCTGGCCTTGGCACAAATGGGAGGTAGACTCAGAGTCGGCCCTTGGGTCTATCAGTCAACAGGAGGGGAGCCACCCCCCATGGTGATGGACTAAACCACTGTGCTGTCCAATGGCCTTTTTCTCCTGCTGAGGGCACGCAGCTGATGGAATGGGCATTACTTGTGTGTGTGCCACAGCCCCACTCCACGTGCTTGCCTAGATTCTCGCGTGTCTCCCAGAAGCGCCTTCCAATATGCTCTTGTGTGTGGTTGAGTCTTCCAGAAGCTCTGAGTGGGCCTTCAGGGCTTCGGCACTGCCACTCAGCCACCCGTGTGGCACCACCAACTCCGGATCAGCTTCCTCTGCTGGGACTCAGGGCTGGAGTTAGATGCTCTCAGGGACTCTTCCAGCTGGAATATCCAGTGATTGTTTATACGATATCATCTTCACTTAAGCTCGAGCTAGGCCTTTTATCTTGCCATCTGTTTGTTTATTGGCAGACCCCAGCTTGGCTTGAACAAATGATTGCACACACCACGTGGAGAGATCTTTTTTATAAACTGGCTGAAGCCCATCCAGACTGTTTGATGCTTAACTTCACTATTAAGGTAGGAAGAGTACTAGAGTCACAGAAAAGATAAAAGTATTGATGAGCAAGAGGTATTTTGGGTTGGTTGAGAGGTGGTCTTTCTTCTGCAAGGTCATATCTGCTTTTTGGTAAAGGTCTCCATCACTTCACTAAGTCTGAACAATAGGAAAGAAAAGCATAGAATATGTATCTGTGGGGTTTTTTTTTATGATTTTATTTTAGGGGCGCCTGGGTGGCCCATTCACTGAAGCATCTGCCTTTGGCTCAGGTCATGATCCCAGGGTCCTCGGATCAAGCCCCATGTCAGGCGCCCCGCTCAGTGGGGAGCCTGCTTCTCTTTCTCCCTACTGTTCTCCTTGCTCATGCTCTTTCTCTGTCAAATAAACAAAATCGTCAAAACATTTTTTTAAAGTTCAAAAGATTTTATTTTTAAGTAATCTCCACACCCAGTGTGGGGCTCGAACTTAAAACCCTAAGATCAAGAGTCACATGCTCCACTGATTGAGCCAGTCAGGCGCCCCCATATCTGTGTTTTTGGATCAACATGAACTATGTTTTAGAATTTGGCAAGAACATATTTATAGAATTTGTTGTGTGCTGAGAGGAATCTTTAAGATTCTTGGTTTGGGGCGCCTGGCTGACTCAGTTGGAGCATGCGACTCTTGATCTCGGGGTCATGAGTTCAAGCCCCACATTGGGCACAGAGGGTTACTTAAAAAAAAAAAAGAATGTCTGGTTTGTCTCTTTCATGTGACACATGAAGAAACCAAGATGGGATGGTTAGCCTGGGCCACAGACCTAGTTAGTGGCAAGGCAGGGGTCAGAATAAAGGTTTGAGACCTGAGACCAGTGATTGCTTGTCCCACCTTACCACAAACACTGATGACAAGCCAACTTTCTATGAAATGTGTGGTTACCACCTGTTGACACTTTGTCTGGTTTCTTGTGTTTGTATTGTAGCTTATTTCTGATGCAGGGTACCAAGGGGAGATTACCAGCGTGTCCACAGCCTGCCAGCAGTTGGAAGTGTTTTCTAGAGTACTCCGTACCTCTTTAGCTACAATTTTGGATGGAGGAGAGGAAAACCTGGAAAAAAATCTCCCTGAGTTTGCTGTAAGTTCTTTATTTTGAATGTCTCAGATTAGAAGGAAGCTGCTTTAGGTTGTGCATATTCAAACTTGAAATGTTTCTTCCATGTAGATAATATCCAGGTCAGAAGGCCTGTTCCAGCATAATAACTTGCATGCAAAAAAGAGTAAGGGTCTGGCTCTTTTTGTCAACGCTTGTCATTGCTGCCATCTTGAAACCCCAAACTCTCTCCCCATGCAATTTTTCAGAAGATGGTGTGCCACGGGGAGCACACGTACCTGTTTGCCCAGGCCATGATGTCTGTGCTGGCCCAAGAAGAGCAAGGCGGCTCTGCCGTGTGCAGGATTGCTCAGGAAGTGCAGCGCTTTGCCCAGGAGAAGTGAGAGGCGGTTTTTTTGTTGTTGTTGTTTTGTTTTGTTTTTTTTTACTTGCCCTAGTCCTAATGAGGTTCTTTCTGTGAAATTCTCTCCCCACTTCCTTGGCCCTTTCTTCACAACCAGAGACTCTAGGTCCTCCCGTTTTGACAGATAACTTCCTTTTACCTAGTAGAGCTGGGAAAAAAGTCAGGGCAATTTTAAATTAGAGAGCTTGCTTTCTGAAGTTTGGCTTTGATGAGTGTTTTGTAAAATAATTGATTATTGTTCAAGTATTTGTGAACCTATATTTTCATGTATTAGGACTCGTCAATAGCAAATAATAGTAGTTCTGAAACAGTACCCCATAGTCTAGTTGTTGTGTCATCGTCCATATCATACAGAACAAAATGAGCGCTTGTGAGCATTCTTCTCCACTAATGGAATCTTAATAATACATTAAAAGTGTGTGGCTCCTTTTGGAAAGTCTGCAAGCCACATCCAGTCACTCTTTCCCAGTTAGCTATACATGCTGTTTTCATGGATCTGTCAGGGTCCCAGCAAATGACAGTAATATGAAAAACAAAGGGACCCAGATAGTCCCAAATGTTAGGTTTGAAAAAGGAAGGAGAGAGACAGAGGAGGAAGGAGAGGACAGGGCAGGGTGCCACCTTCTTAACAATGGGAAATATGCTTTTTTTCATCAAGGGGTCATGATGCCAGTCAGATCACATTAGCCCTGGGCACCGCTGCCTCCTACCCCAGGGCTAGTCAGGCCCTTGGGGCTATGCTGTCCAAAGGAGCCCTGAATCCGGCTGACATCACAGTCCTGTTCAAGATGTTCACAAGCATGGACCCACCTCCTGTTGAACTCGTAAGTTGCTTTCATTTTGCTAATAAGGCAAGACACCCTCCATGCTGATGAGAAGGGTTATTTTCAAAAGACTGTGTTTCTCTGAAGTCACTGAGTACAGATCTGTGTTGCAATGTTTCTGGCCTTCTCTTTCTCATCCCGTCCTCAGCCCTCACACACACTGGGTCATCTGCTGGGCTGAGCGCTGGAGGGCGGATGAGTGGGCATGCCCTCACTCCTGCCCTAAGAGTATGTGGGCCTTCCTGACATCCCTTCTGTGCATTCCTTTCCCATGATGCTGTGCGTCTCCTCAGATCCGGGTGCCCGCCTTCCTGGACCTGTTCATGCAGTCACTCTTTAAACCGGGGGCCAGAATCAACCAGGACCACAAGCACAAATACATTCATATTTTGGCCTACGCAGCAAGCGTGGTTGAAACCTGGAAGAAGGTACTCCCCGTTCTGAGAATTTGTGGGCTTTTAGGCAGACAGGGAACCTCCTCTTTCTGGTAGTATTTGGGAATTTTGGCTGCAAGAAGTCATGAGCCCAACTAGTGTCAAAAATACCTTTTCTAGTGTCCATGCATGCTAAATCTCTCAAGGAAATGTGCATGGGGGTCTGTGTATACTTCTTCAAACTGGAATTGAAAGTGCAGCTAGAGAAACCAAACAGGTCTCGCTCAGTACCAGACCCAGTCTCACTGGCTGGTTTCTGCAAGCTGGCTGACTGGGGGTGGTGCTAGCTGAGTCCCAGGGATGGGGAGGGTTTGCAGGGAGGGGTGGCCGGTAGCAGATCACCCCCACCCTGCAAGGCCGCACACGCTGTCGGGATTCACAGACGTGTGTGTATATGTATGTGCTCAGAACAAGCGTGTGGGCATCAACAAGGACGAACTGAAGTCAACGTCAAAAGCCGTGGAGACCGTGCACAACTTGTGCTGTAACGAGAACAAAGGGGCCTCTGAACTAGTGGCAGAGCTGAGCACACTTTATCAGTGTATCAGGTGAGCCAAAGAAAGCTACTTAATCTTTCTGAGTTATTTTATTAAAAACCAAAAAAAAAAAAAAATAGGGTCACTTAGGTGGCTCAGTTGGTTAGATGTCTGCCTTCGGCTCAGCTCATGATCCCAGAGTCTGGGACCAGCCCCACATGAGGCTCTCTGCTCAGCAGGGAGTCTGCTTTTCCCTCTCCCTCTGCCCCTTGCCCATGCTTATGCTCTCGCTCGCTCTCAAATAAATAGAATGTTTAAGGGAAAAAAAGGTAAAAAAAATACATAACAAAAGCTTCAGAGATACTGAGTTTATGTTTTCTTTCTAAAATGTATATAGAGGGATGCCTGGGTGGTTGAGCGTCTGCCCTGGGTTCAGGGCATATCCTGCAATCCCGGGATCGAGTCCCACATCAGGCTCCCCGCAGGGAGCCTGCTTCTCCCTCTGCCCATGTCTCTGCCTCTCTCTGTCTGTGTCTCTCATGAGTAAACAAAACAAAACACCCACATCCAAAATGTATGTAGAGAACTTTAAACTTTCAGCAGCGTGAGTAATTTTCAGGCACTTACCTGCCAGAAATCTGTTCATAAATAAGCCCAAGAAAAAGGAAGAGCAACCAGAATTTCAAAAGCTGCTTTGAAGGAAAGGGTCTCTTTCCAGTACACGTCAGGCCGACAAGGTATTGCTTAGATGGAAATGACTTGTGACCATAGCTGTGGTATGAACACACACGTCCGTTAAGAAAGCTTACAGGCAGGCGATCTTGGGCGTTCCAGTCTCTCCCCTGTTAATTTGCACTCAGGACAAGGAAGGGGCTTGCTAAATAGGACGTCAGCCAGTCTAGGCTTCCTGAGTGTTCTGCATCTTGATCTTGTCCTTCTAAACCAACGAAGTAGTTTAAGGTAGGCCAGCCACGGAGTCTGGGTTCTTGTACGACACGTGGAGTGGATGCTGGCCTCCTCAGACTGTCTCACAGGCAAGCATCTCCCTGGCAGAGCATGTTGGGAGTGACTTGCTGGGATAGGTGGAGCAGCGGTGGCTTTTTAAACCTTCCGAACTGTTTAGTGCGGTGTTTTGTTAGCTTCATGTAAAGGAAGCACCGCGCCTTGCTCTTATGTGCAGGTTTCCGGTGGTGGCAATGGGTGTGCTGAAGTGGGTGGACTGGACTGTGTCAGAGCCGAGGTACTTCCAGCTGCAGACCGACCACACCCCCATGCACCTGGCCTTGCTGGATGAGGTAGGAGGGCCTCGGGGCACGGATGGTGCTGCTCATCTGTCCTGCCAGGACAGCCGTCACCCGCGGCAGGAGCTGCTCAGTACAGGGCTGGTTACTTTCTATCCTCAGTGAGGATGTTCCTTTTAAGAACTAGTTTTGTTGGCTCCATAGACTTCCAACTTTTAGCAAGTGTTTTTCAAAGGCTGAGGAATGGCACAGAAGCTGAAGGGCTGAGTGCTGAGGACTGCCATCGTCGGCGACCTGTGACCGTGATGACGGTCCTCCGCACCGCGGTGAGCCCAGAGATCCAGCCGTGCTCAGTGCGGCTCCCTCTGGCATGTTTGTAGATCAGCACCTGCCACCAGCTCCTGCACCCCCAGGTCCTGCAGCTGCTAGTTAAGCTTTTTGAGACTGAGCACTCCCAGCTGGACGTGATGGAGCAGGTGAGCAGGTGGCCCATGGGGTTGTGGAGGCTGGTGGGGAGGACCCGCTGTAACAGGTCTGCCCCCCTCCCCCCCCACAGCTCGAGTTGAAGAAGACCCTGTTGGACAGGATGGTTCACCTGCTGAGTCGAGGTTATGTACTTCCTGTTGTCAGTTACATCCGAAAGTGTCTGGAGAAGCTGGACACTGACATTTCACTCATTCGCTATTTTGTAACCGAGGTCAGCAATACACCATTTGTTTCATGTTTCATACTCTTAACACTAGTGGTGCCTTTTGGCTTAAGTTTAGTTCAGTTTGTACCTAACCCTGAGAACTGTGCTTTCTGATAATTGCGGTGACGGCAGTGATTAGTTCCCAAGCACCTCCCTGCTGCAGGAGCCATATTCTGTGTTTTACCTACATAACCACCTGGGTGTCGTAGTGTTGGAGACGCGTGTGGTCACGGGGAGGGGGAGGGAGGGTTCTCCAAACTGATTGCCATCTCGTCACATGTTGGCGGGATGCCGCCCGCAGGCTGTGCGGGGAGTGACCTGGTCTTCTCTCCCCCAGGTACTAGATGTCATTGCTCCTCCGTACACGTCTGATTTTGTGCAGCTTTTCCTCCCCATCTTGGAAAATGACAGCATCGCTGGCACCATTAAAACAGAAGGAGAACATGACCCTGTGACGGAATTTATAGGTAGGATTGATGCACATGCCCCTCTGCTACAACCTTAAGCGTCATCAGTCACCTCCTGTTTCTAAGCCGCGGCCGATTTTCCTTGTTGTAAAAGCTCACTGCAAGTCCAGCTTCATCCTGGTGAACTGAGAGCATCCGTCAGAGCTGACACAGAACATTCCAGAGACCAGCTGTGGGAAAGCCCTCCCAGAAGCTCCTGCTTGAAGAGGCCCCGTCAGCGTCCTGGGACTTGGGCTCTGGTGGGAGGAGGGGCTGTGGGTAGCGCCGCTAGTGCAGCCACCATGTGTCCATCTCCTCGGAGTCAGGGCTGCCCTGCACCCTGTGGCCATGTCCTCCCCCCACCTCCATCCCCCAGCACAGGATCTGGGCACCCCCTGCCCCACAGAGGCGGGGAGCTCAGAACCTGAGACTTGTAGGTGAACCACCTTCCAAGGTGACTTTTCTTACAAGAGCCCGGTTGGTGATACTTTATTGTCATTGTTTTAATTTTCCAAGAATAAATTTGAAAACCTTTCTGCTGGATTGGCAGGTGTTGATGCTGGTGGTGGTTTTCTCGTGTGTAAATGAGGCACACCCAGGCTCTACTCCTGTGGGGAGTCACGTGTTTTATTCATCACTTGGGAAATCTCAAATGGCCATCCTCTCCCTCCGCCCCCACCACTGATTCCAAGGTGACAGAGGAACTGGTGATAAGTCTGCCCTTTTTTACCACATTAGACACCACACCTGCCAAATAGAAAACACCAAATCATGCACCGAAGAGACCGGAGGTCACATCATTAATGCCTTGCAGATCGCACCTCCACCAGGCAAATTGTTTGCCGCAGTCATGGTGGCAGGGGAGCCGCTGGCACCCGGGTCTCAGCCATCCCATTTCAGACTCTCCCTCAGGAGCGCCCTTCCAGCCGGCGCCACAGCGGTCTGCGTGGTGACAGGTGCGCGGTGCCGTGACCAGCTGGATGCCAACCCCTCGTCCCTTCAGACCGTGGTGGGACCAAATCAGTGCCCGTAGCGATGGGACCCCCTCTGACTGTGGTTCACGATATCATTTCCTAAAATGTTCTTCTGGGGGCCTGGGCCTTAGACGATGGGGTCCCCAAACGTACAGTACTCCTCGACGGCAAGGTTGTAACTGGCACCCTTCCCGTCTTTATAGGTGCTGGTCACTATCCTCATCCAGCCGCGCTCACCCTGTGGGCAGGGGGACCACACGTTAGCCTCCGTGGGTCCCATAGACCCACAGCTCCGCGAGCACGCCACCCTCTGCCCCCTCGCCACGGTCCAGGCGCCACGCCTGCTCCACCGCCCCTGCCCTTGCGTGGGACCCCTCCTCAGAAATACCTGCCGTGAAATATTTCTACTTGATTAATGTTTAACGAGTGGGGTGCGTGGCCCTGTGAGCCAAAAGCAAATGAATGCAACTAGAATGTTGACTCTTCGGGCTCGATGACTTAACTACTTATTAATATCCCAGGTTTCTAGTCCTTTCATCAAAAATATTGACATTTCATCACTTCAACATTAATCACTCTCCTGCACTTCAGAGTAATGAATTTCTGTGTCTTACACTGTTAATGGTTAATACTGAGTCTTAGAAATGGAAATTTTGGCAGTTAATTTATCTCCCTTGGATTTTTGACCCAAAAGTATTTTTGAAAAAACTCGTAATATCACTTAGAAGAGTGGAAACTACGGCAGCAGAAAGGACAAGATGGTTGTAAAGCAACAGAGGAGCTGTACTGAAAGCTCCAGAACAGTGCTTCACAACCTGGCCGGGGTCCCCAGGAGGCACTTGGCAATGTCTGGAGACACTGGTAGGGCCGCACGGGGGGTCAGGGAGGGGCCGGCGATGCCACTAAACCCCCTACAATGTATGGGACAGTGACAGCCGCCATCCCCGCTGGGAGGGCCCGACCCCTGCCGGAAGCCCCCCTGCTCGGGGCCACAGTTGGCAGCCAGGAGCCAGGACAGACCTGGGGGCGAGGGGGCTACGTGCAAACATCTTACCCACGGTTCTCCCCATGAATTCCGGACGATCCAGTACTCGGTGCCGTCGCTGACACCCCAGCCCACCACAGAGATGACGTGGTTTATGTAGGCCTGCTCCTGGTACTCCGCGTGGATGCCTCCCGTGTAGTTGACCATCTTCTCCGTCGCCATGATTCCGCAGCTGCGCGCAAGCCGTGGAAGGATTAGCACCTCGGCGGGAAGGACTCACCACGGGCCCGACGGGCCCGAGGAGCCGACTCAGACCGTGCGGGGAGGGCTCTGCGGGAGCCTCTGTCGTCCTTCACTGCGCGTGTGTGCACGTGTGCGTGTGGTGTGCATGCGCACGCCCTTCGCCCTCGCTAGCGTCCTGAGTGCCAGCTCCACGGAGGACAACGCTCGCGCAGCCCTGACGGTGAAGCCGGCCCGGGACGGGGGCCACAGGGCCCGGGCTGGCAGCGGCCCCGGCCTGCTCACCTGATGGGGCCGTTGGCGTAGATCTCGGCCATCATCTTCTCCCTGCCGGAGAGGGAGCCGTAGTCGCCGACTCTCCAGAGCGTGTAGTTCTGGATGGCGTGGCACTCCTTGAACTCGGTACACGTTCCGCACTGGTTGAACTTGTTGCACTCTGGGGGCGGCGGGCAAGGTCAGCGTGAGGCCGCCTCCCTAACCCGCGGACACAGCAGCCCGTCCACACCCGCTGTCCGCTCCGCCAGCGCGGCGATGCGCAGGCACTCGGAGGTTAGCCTCCTCTCTTCCTCCGGAGGCCGAGGACAGGGTCTTTTCACAGAACTCCGTAGCGGAAGAGTGTCATTGAATTACTAGCTTTCAGTAAGATAATTGTATTGCTAGTGAACAGGTCGGCAGGTTAGGAAAAAAATAAGCATTTTCTTTTTTTTTCCTTTTTTGGCTTAGGGAGGTATCGAGAATTAGGCTACAAAAGAGGAGGCTCTTAGCTCTGTAAGACCACACGGGCCCCTGCATCCTTCCCAGGCCCTGGCCATCTCCCGTCCTGCCTCTTGACCACTCTCGTGTTACCCACTTGTTCTAACTTCCCATCTGTCCAGATTCCCCCCCAGGACATCAGATTCCTTGAGGACCGAGTGGCTGGTTTCATTTGTCCCCAACACGCCAAATGCCCCGTGCCCAATACAGCTGGACAGGGACGGTCTTCGGCCACACTGGCTACCTCGGAGACAAGACTGTAGGGCAAACAGTCGGGTTGGCTCAGCTGTGCCGGGCCCTGCTGCCCTTGGGGGGTTCGGGGACCTGGCCGAGGCCAGGGCGACCAGTGCAGGGCGAGGCGCAGCCCCAGGGACCACCGACCCCAATCTCCAGAGCCTTCTCAGCCTCGCCAGCCCTCTCCCTGGTTCTCTGCCCCCCGCTGTGTTTGTTTACCCAACAGGACTCACCCAACCAGTCTGGGGGAATTTTCTGGCTGTGCAGCGTGGCTCGGGAGGCCAGGCGGGGGCACCCCGTGGGTGTGCGACGGCGCCCAGAGCATGCTCGGGCACCGAGGGCACAGGGGCTGCTGCAGCTCACCCTTTATGAGGGAGAGGGTGTGGGCGGAAGAGCAGCCACAGTGGCTCCCCACTCCTGCGGCCTGTCTCCGATGGCCCCAGGGGTGCCCCGGCTCTCCGCTCTGGCCACGAGGGACTCAGACGCGAACAGGTGACCTAACGCTGCCAATTACGGGTTTGGGGTTTGCACTTCCATGCCTTTGGTTCCTCAGGGGAGCAGCCCAGAGGGACGGTGCCAACCCCCGGGTCGGATGGCAGGCTGGCTCTGCTGGTGGCCGCAGGCCCCTCCGCTCCGGCTGCGCCCACACGCACAGGTCCAGGCGGGGGGAGCAGGCCGTGCTCCAGCCGGGCCCGCATGCGTCCGTTGAGGGCCGTGACCCACCTGCCGGCCTGCTCCCCTCACCACTCGGGAACATCTAGGCCTGCCTCGACAAGGCCCCACCTTCCAGAGGCCCCGGGAAACCACCCAAAGGCCAACAGGCCAGAACCCAAACCAGGCCAGTCCTGGCTCCGGGGCACGAGGCTGGAGACGGCCTCCCATCATTTCTGTAGGTCTTCCCCACGACCACCTGCCTGCTCCCCGAGCCCCACCAGCTTCAGGGGTGGGGGGCTCCCACCTCCATGCCCCCTGTACACCCCTGCCTCAGAGCGGGAGAAGCAGGGGGTCACCCGGGCTCCGGGTGGCTCCGTCCCCGGGAGGAGGGCGCTGGGGGTGGGCAGGGGCCTACCCTGGTCCTTAGCCTGGTAGTTGTTGCAGGTCTCGTCCGGGATGCCGTGCTCGTGGGCGTAGCTCCACACCGGCAGGTCGTTGCCGCCCTCGCAGGAGCCCGCGTTGGCGCAGTCGAGGACGTGCTGCACGGACAGCAGGGTGGAGGGCCAGGCCCCCTTCCTCTTGATGTTGATCCTGTCTGCAAGGGCAGCACCCACACCTGGTCAGCACGCACCCCCCACCCACCCCCACTGCCCGGCGCCTCCAGACATGGACCGTCTGTCCACACTGCCCGGCTGCGGGGGCTCCGGAAGCACCTGCTGGAGGGCTGGCAGGACAAGAACTGGGGCCGGCCCCGAGGACCAAGCCTGGAACAGGACAGTCGTGCCCCCCGGGGCGCCCCCCCCTTGTCCCCGGTGTCATCACCCAGGCCCGTGTGCTCCGTGCTGCTCCACTTGCGCTCCTCTGACCAGCCTGGGCCTTCTGAAGCTCACCGCCAATCACGGGCAATGGCCCCCCCAGCCCGCCACCCCTTCCTCATTGTCCCCTGGAGCCTGGCCACTTCCTGCCCCTTGGCTGCAGGTGGCTGCCCTGCCCTGCCCTGTCCTCGGGCCCCTGGCCTGTCCACACAATCCAGGGCACCTGCTCACCACTCCCCGGGGCTCCCCGGGCCGTAGCCCCTGCGCCCAAACACCGTGGGGGACACACAGGAGGTGCTCACAATCAGCCGCCTGAGCGCATGGGCCGCCGTCCCTAACTGCAGCCTGGCCCTGGCCACTGAGCCCCGGGAGGTCACCTCCCCGACGCAGGTTCTCCATCCTCACGCTTCCTACAACGCTTCGCCTCCATGGGTCCGGGTTTCCTTAGGTGCCGCCGCTGCGCAGGGGGATCCCCACTCCAGGGAGATGCCTGCTGACGCGGGGACCCGAGGCCCCACTGCCCGCTCGCTCCCGGCCCACAGGGACCCCGTCACCAGGGCCCCAGCCCCACCTGCCACTCCCAAACTTCACTGGAAAACTCAAAGGCAGCTCCTTCATCTCTCTGAGCCCCAACCCACCTCCTGGGACAATAGGGGCGTGACCCCGCCCCCTCCCCAAGGCCCCGTGGACCTGCCTTTCGTGAAACAGCAGCAAGGAGCGCCGGGGCCGCGGGCCCCCACGGAAGGGCGGCGTGGGCTGCGCAGTGCGGCTCCCCACGCCCCCCGGTTCTGCTCCCAGCCCCGTGGCCCCTTTATGCCTTCGGCCTAGCGCAGCCTCGCTCGCGTGCCCTCCCGCCCCCCGTGGCGAAGCTGCCAACGCGGCCGCCTGCTTCCCCAGCCTCGGCCCCTCCGTGGAGTCAGCGGGCGGCCTGGCTGCTCCACGGTGGAGGCGCCTCCTGCCCTGGGCCCGGGGCGCCCCCCCCCCCGGCAGCCACCACCCGGTGCTGCCCCCCAGGCCTGAAGCCCGCGCACGGGCGTGAGCAGCCTCCAGGCAGAGGCCCGGGGCCGGCGGGGGGCGGGGGGGCAGATGAAGGCGAAGCCGGGACCCGATGCTCAGAGGCTGCGCTGGGGGGACAAGGGGCTGGAAAGCAGATGGCGGGGGGCCCGGGCACAGGCAGCCTGGAGCATGGGGGTCGGGGTGGGACAGCCCCCTGAGGGCAGATGGCCCAGCGAGCACGGGCTCTCGCGGCGGCTGGAGGTGGCACAGTTCGGGGCCCCTGCTCGCCCAGCGCACACCTGCCCGGGGGCGGGGCCCAGGGACAGGAAGGGGGGCCAGGAGCGCGGGTTGGTGGCCGCCGGGCCACGGAAGTCCCCTGGGCGCTTCTACTTTCTCCGTGAAAGAGGAAGCCTGGCTCTGCCGCCGGGGAGAACGTTAGCAGTTGGAGGAGAAGAGGAGCCGCAGTCGTCTGCCCAGGAGAGGGGCCACCCCGGACGCGTGCAGGGGTGACCACCTGCCCATGGAACCCCGGCCGGGGCCCAAGGACGGACGCGTCCCTCCCCCACCCCATGGCCCGCAGAGGCCCTCTTTGGGCTCCGAGGGGCCCTCGCCTCCGCCCTGACCCTGGGCCTTGAGGCCCACTCGGCCGGGGCCTCCCCAAGGGCTCTCCTCTCACACCTCAACACGGGGCCTCGGCCTATCTGCCCCTTCCCTCCTCTTCCCCTAAGGGTCTCCTCGCCCATCCCCAAAAGCGAGCCAGGGCAGGGCCACCAGGGAGGCCCCAGCAGACGCCCCAGCTACAGCTGCCAGCCCTGGCGTCCAGGCCCCACCCTTCACCCCTCATCCTAGAGACAGCCCAGCAGAGGTCCCGGCCCCAGGTCCAGCCCCTGGGTGGCCCTCCCCGCGGCTGAGTCTCCTGACCTCCTTGCCCTGGACCTCAGTTCCCACATCTGCAAAATGGGAACAGTCACAGGGCAGCTCGGAGGCCTGAATGGAGCCACCCTGCTCTTAATCCACTTACTGTGAGGCCACACACCATACCAGGCCTGCCCCGGGAGCTACCCACCAGGGAGGGGGCGGTGGTCCTCTGCCCTCCCGGGGCCAGACTCCCACCCGGAGAGTCCCGTCTGCAGTGGAATTCGGGTGCCCTGCAGGCGGCTGGACCCCTGGGCGGCCACTGGGGCTGGCCGAGCCCCTCCCACGCCCTGCCAGGAGGCCAAGGCAGGGCGACATCTCCCCACCCCCGCCCCTCAGCCCTCCCCTCGCTGTGGCCAGAGGGGAAAACCAGCCAGTCTCGGTATCCCAGGCCCAGGACCGGCCTGCAGCTCAAATATTAACTGCGGCTGAAAAGCAGTTTCACTTCCCTGTCCCCAGCGCTGGCAGGCGGTTGGGCGAGTTGGCCCTTCTGGTTTGACCCCAAGTGCCTGGGGCCACAGGCTTCAGCCCTGGGCAGGCCCTCCCGGGGCGGTGAGGAGCGGCAGGGGGCACGCGTCCGTCGCCCCCCGCCGGCGAGGCCCAGACGCCTCCCGCTGTGCGCCGGGCCCGAGCACAGGGTCACGGGCACAGGGTCACGGACCGCCTGGGGGCCGTCGGTCAGGCCTCGGGGGCCGCGTCAGGGGGGCCGTGGGCGGTGGGAGGTGGCCTACCCGCCATGGCGCTGGTGCTGCCGTGGGCCCAGCAGGAGCCGCAGTACTGGGGGATGTGCTGGTTCCTGGTGGCGCTGGCGTAGTTGACTCCGTTCACGTTGCGCCAGTCCCAGCTCTTGGGCAGGTCCGACGGGGACAGGTACTCATGAGGCCGGGGGTACGTCCTGGAAGAGACCGGCCGACAGGGTCAGTGCCCACTGCCCTCCCCCAGGTGAGAGCGGGTGGTGAGCCCCTCCGTCAGCAGGGGACCCCTCGGTCACCAGGGGAGCCCCCGTCAGCAGGGACCCTCCGTCAGCAGGGGACCCGTCCATCACCAGGGGAGCCCCTCTGTCACCAAGGGACCCCTCTGCCAGCAGGGGAGCCCACCCCCCAGGATGAGGGGACGCAGGAAGCAGCAGGCCCCAGGCCGCCCCGCAGCGCCCCCGAGGCCCCAGGCGAGGCCCGGCCGCGGCAGGTCGCGGGAACCGGCCAAGCGCATTGCGGGCTTTGCCCCGGGAGGTCAGGGAGGCCGCCCCGGCCCTGGGCCCGCCGTGGCCGAGCCCCGAGAGCGCCCACCTGCGCCCCAGCCCCGCCAGCTGGTCCGCCCGCAGGGGCCGCCGGCAGCCCTGGGCCCGCAGGAGGGAGGCCGCGGCCGGCGCCCCCGCCAGCAGCCCGAGCAGCAGCAGCCGCAGCAGCGGCCCGGACGGCGCCATGGCTCCGGCCTCGCCCGCCCGCCCCGCCCCGCCCCGCCCCGCCGGGCCTTAAGGTGGCCGCGCCCTGACCCACCCCGGGGCGGGCCGCACCCCCGCCCCGCCCCGCCCCGCCCCGCCCGCCCCGGCCCGCCCCGGGCGAGCACCTGCCGCCGCCCCCAGCCCGGGGCTGCCGGCCGAGCGGGAGGGGCCGGGCTAGCATCCGCCCGGGAGGACTTCACTGGGCTCCGGATCCTGACTACAGCGCGACTCGCCCAGACGCTGGGAAGGCGCTCCCGCGGCCCCCCGACGGCTCGGGCAGAAAGGGGAAGCCCAAGCAGATGTGGGTCCCCCGGCCTGGGTTTAGGACTGACTTAAGTGTGTCCCCCCTCCTGCCCCTGGTGAGTGGCAGCCACCTGAGAGGCCACCGCGGCCTCCTGCCCTCCTGCCCTCCTGCCCTCGGAGGCCCAGGCCCGGCTGTGCTCCAGGGGCCTCCGGAGCTCGCGCGCTCGCGCTCTCCTGCCGAGGAACGGGGCCTCCCCCGGGCCCGCGCCCAGCTGGCAGTCCCCAAGGAAGACGCCCGTGGGCTTCCTGCAATTCCCGCGAGCCCCCTGGGGGGCCCTGCGGTCCCAGCCGCACCAGGAGGCCTGCCCGGGGGTGCCGTCGGGGCCCGGGCCCTGTTCACCAGTCCAGAAGCTGAGCCCCGTGAAGCATGGCCAGGGCCACGAGCAGACCCGGGCTTTACCCACGATGTGTCTTTCGTCTTCCCGAACAGCCGGCTCCTGTAACCCTCAGTCCCAGACAGCTCATCGTGGGGGTGGGCTGGGCGCCGCCCGATCCTGCAGGGCAGCACTCCCGCTGGAGCGGGGGTGGGGGCCCTTCAGCTTTGCCCCACCGGGTGCCCGGGGCCTGCCTCAGAGCCCTCTGCCCCGCTCTGGGTGTGAGGCCCCTGGGCCAGACTTCCCATTCCACCTCAGGTCAGCTACGTGACTCAGGTCACCTACATGGGGAAGAAAGCCGGTGCACTGTCCCTCTCACGTCGCCGGGTGTGTGTGTGGGGGGGTGTCTTCCTAAAAGGTGGACTTCTGGTACCCGCTAAGGAAAAAGCTAAGAGCTCATCATCGCTTGGGAACAGCCAGAGAGGTCACAACATTGTGAGTGACACATACTGTTGGGGGGCCTCCTGCACCCACAGACTGTCAGGGCCCAGAAGGTGCAAAGGCCAACCACGGGTTTCCCAACAAGGGACGAGGAGGGCTCACTCAGGCTTCCCCTCAATGGCTGGGCTGTGAGGTCCGGGGCCTCATCCCTAATATTGGGTGAAAATGTGCTGACTTACAAGCTTTTCTACTGTAGGGGCCGAGGGCAGGTCACCCCGAGATGGCCACTTGGCATGAAGGTGATTCGGAGCTGCAGGCTCGAGAGAAACTCCGGCCCCTCCCGCACCTCCGCACAAGCACCTAAACTGGGAGCCTTTCCCAGGACGGGGGTTACTCGCAGAGACAGACTTGATCCGAGCGGCCCCTCCGTGGGGGACAGACGTCTAGTTACGGAGCCCGCTCTCCGTGGCGCCCCGTGAACTGCGTTCCTCCGCTCTCAGCGCCCAGACCCCGTCCCCGACGCTGTCCCCATCATTTGGGATGTCCCAGTCGCCTCATTTTCACCGACCGTCTTGGGAATTTCTGTCTGTGTGGATTCCCCGTCTGTAGGCAATTAAGTTTGCTCCTCTGCTGTTACTCTGCGTCAGGTCATTCTATTCTCACTCCAGCTGGGACAGTCTTTGAGGGGGGACAGGAGTCCTTGCTCCCCAACACCACTCATACAGCCACTGGGAGAATGGGCTGCTCTGAAGACACCCTGGGTGTAGACCCTGTGCTCAGATCCCCAAGCCAGTGTGGACGGGGACCTGCACGAGGCCTTCATTTTCATTTTACTCCAAGCCCTGCAAATTCTTTGCGGGGCTTGACTGATCATGAGGCCTCTCTGGGCCAGGGTCAGACAGAGGGGTTGTCTCTAAAGGTCCCCTGACCCACTCCCAGCATGAGATTTGGGTCCCATCCCCTCGCCCCAAGCACCCAGCGGGGGTCTGAGAATTGCACTCAGTCCTGACATCGCCTGGCAGCAGCTGGCACAAGGTAAGGGCTCGGCCCTACGAGGCTGCCCCCGCATCAGAGGCCAGTCGTGAGCTCCAGGCTGTAACTCGTGCTTCTGACCCATCGACTCCAGACGGGAGGTTCTGAAGGCCCCTTCCTTACCCTCAATTAGTTTGCAGAGCGTCGCACAGAACTCAGGAAACACATTTACCAGCGTATTACAGGATAAGAATCAACAGCCAGATGAAGAGATAGAGCAAGGAATGTGGAAGGGTGTGGAGTTTGAGGCTCTCTCTCCAGGCGCCTCCCCCCCCTCCAAGGGGAGGTCGGGAGAAGGGACTAGAAATTGCAACCGACTAGTCACAAGATGGACCTGGGGGCTACCAGCCCCTGTCTTGGGGTGGGGTCCACGGTGGCCTCTATTAACATAACAAGACACCTAGGGGCGCCTGGGGGTGTCAGCCGGCTGAGTGTCTGATCTCAGCTCAGGTCTCCATCTCGAGGTCTCGAGTTCAAGCTTCGCCTTGAACTGGCGAAGAGCCTGGGCCTGGAGCCTTCTTTTAAAAAAAATAAAAATAAAAACATTAAAAAATATAAATAAATAAATAAATAAATAAATAAATAAATAAATACCCACCTTTATCGCCCTTTACCGCTTTCAAAATTCCAAAGGTTTAGGGACTTGTGAGCCAGAAACTGCAGACGAAGACCAGATACTGCGTTCATCGGCCCCACCAAGTGCGTCTCTCCCATAAATCCCAGCACTGCGCGCAAGAGGTCAGAAGCAGGTGCCGGGAGGGCCGGGGATGTTCAGGCCCCCGGGCTGTGACAGAGCTGACCCTGCGCTCACCGGGATCCTCCTGACTGGGAAGCAACTCGCACTCAGACAAGGATGGAAAGCGCAGCCAGGGGAGGGGAGGGAGTTGGACATTTATTTTTTTTTAAGGTTTTTATTTATTTATCCATGCGAGACCCAGAGAGAGGGGCAGAGACACAGGCAGAGGGAGAAGCAGGCTCCCTACTGGGAGCCTGACGCGGGACTCGATCCCGGGACCCCGGGGTCACGCCCTGGGCCGAAGGCAGATGCTCAACGGCCATGCCACCCAGGCGCCCATTTAACACCATACATTTCAAGGCACCGAGGAGGAAGTGAGGTTCCCCCGCCCATGGGCCCGGGCTCTCCCTCCCTGCGGCCGGGGCCGGGGCCGTGGTCTTGGAGTGGAGCAGGTCGGCCTCGGGGCTCTGGGCTCCGCCGAGGGCCCAGCGCCAGCGGCCCTGGAAGGTTCCCCAGGGCCCAGTGGGAGGACACGCCAGGGAACTGCCCAGCCCGGTGCCCGTGGAGCCCACCCAGCACCTGCCGCCCTCAGGGCGGGGCCACCCTCCCATCCCTTTCCCCCCCCCATCCCTGGCCCCCACGTTTGGAGGAAAAGCACTGGTTTCTGTGCGTGGCCTGGGCTCGGGCGGCTCCACTCTGGGGCCCCCAGACCGCAGCCTGGGCCCGCCCCTGCCCCCCAGCTCCTCGGCCTCTGGCAGAGTCTGGAGCCGCATCTAACGGGGGGCTCGGGGCTCTCCAGAGTCCACCACGGGGTTCTGACCCCGGGACCGACCTTGCGCCCGAGGCCCCCTTCCTGGATGTAACGGAGTCATACCTGCACCCTGGTGCTTCAAGGCAGAGGTGATGGCGTTCTAGAAGGCTCTCCACTCCGGGAGGCGCCTGCTCTCTCATCTGGTTCTGGGCACAAGCCTGAGCGGCCGAGTCAGGTGCTCTCACCCCCTTTACAGGTGGGGAGACCGGCTGCAGGGAGGTGGAGAGACCTTGGGTCAACAGGCGGGAGGCCCGGGGGCGCAGGTGTCACCCTCCCTCACAGTTCAGCCCGTGAAGTGTCCGGGCGCGCTCACGGGCCCCCCCCATGCCCCAGCCCCAACACAGAAGCCTACTCATTCCTGAAGGTAAGAGCGATTTCTCCCCTCGTGGGGACACGGACACGCGTGCTTTGCAGTGGGGCCGCGGCCCGCTCGCTACCCGAAGAGCACACGGGGCGAGCTTTGGTTTACTGTGCGGTTGCTCAAGACCCTTTCTCTCCTCGTGCCATGTGTCTGGCTCCCACGCGCGAGCTGCGGACACTCTGCCTCTTGTTCCGCCTTCCTGAGTTTGGCCACATCCTGGATACGGCGTTTGTTTTGGGGGACTCCACCAGCACTCCGTGGGCAAGCCCGGCTTTGCAGGGTGCAGTGGCTGCCTTGCCGGCCACGCGCCTGTCACTTCGCAGACGCCTCTGCAGCGAACGCCCGGCGGACTACAGAGGGGGGCACACAGGCTGTCCCACCGCTGTCCCCAGCGCCATCCTCCCCTCTCTCGGCTGCGCGTGAATGCCTGGGGGGAAACATGGCTTCCTGGGGTCACATTTGTGGGGCTGACCCGCCAGCATCACCTTCAGGACACGTGGGTCACCGCTGGGCATGTGACATGGAGCCCGCTCAGGAGCTGGCCCGTGACCGGAGGGGTCTTGCTCACTCACCTGATCGAATCTGCTCTGTCTCTATAGTCAGGTGGTCGGCAAGTATTTGTTGGGCACCTGGTTTGTGCCAGACCACTGTCCCGGCCCTGGGGACACCTCAGTGATGAGTCCCACGGGGCCTGCGAGAGACAGGGCGCCCTCCAGGGCCTAGAGCTCCAGGCCTAGGATGGTCCTCACAGCTTTCCAAGGGGTTGGGATTGAATGATGAGGACATAGCCATGGAAAGTGCTGAACTTTTAAAACAGAAGGAAGAATGGGTGCAAAGGCCTTGGGGGGACGCCTGGGTGGCTCAGTGGTAGAGCGTCTGCCTTTGGCTCAGGGCGTGATCCCAGTTGAGGGATCGAGTCCCGCATCGGGCTCCCCTTAGGGAGCTCCTCCCTCTGCGTCTCTCTGTGTCTCTCAGGAATAACTAAATAAAATCTTAAAAAAAAAAAAGGAATACATACACATTGGTAGGCCTGACCAGCCGGAAGAAGCCGGTGGGGAGCATGGCAGCAGGGATGGCTGGCCAGGAGGTAGGCAGGGGTGAAGTCGCCCGGGAGCAAACAGGACCCTCAACGCCCCTTCCTGACCTCCCAGCTGCAGGGCCCACGGCCTGGAGCACTGCAGTCCAGCCCACACCTCCCACACGGCCTGACCTTTCTGCCCACCTCCCCGTCCCTCCCTCCCCAGGGGAGGCCTACACCTCACCCCCTCTGTGCCCTGACAGGTGTCTTCCCATCAGAGATCTGAACCCAACACATCAGCAGTGGCAAGAGGGCCGAGGGGTTGACTGTACCCTGCTTGCAGCTTGTTTCCCGGAAGGTAGGGGACGACGTCTGATTTTCGCTTCATAAGATCCCTCTTGTGACCACTGGGAGGGTGAAATGGAAGGAGGCAAGAGCAGGGGGCAGGTAGGGGCTGCCGTGGTCCCGGATGGGAGAGTTGCTGATGACCGGGCAGGGATGCTCCCGGAGAAGCGGTGACAGTGGATGCGTGGGGTTATGGGCCCAGGAGGTGGGGGCCACTGGGCCAACACCCTTATAGGGCAGAGGTGACGAGGAAGGCGAGCTGAGCGGTCCGGACGCCCCAGATGCCCAGCTGGAGGCCACTGGCCAGTCTGCTCCCTGACTCCTCGTAGTGTACCCTGGATGTCAGCGTCCGAAGACCTGTGAGCCTTGTCCCTTCGCTGGAGGACAGGCCCGAGGACACCGTGCATTTGAAGTTCTCTGCAGAGAACTTGGCAAAGGCCAGCGGGCAGGGCTTGGTGCTGTCCCGTCTCTGCAAACCTCCCACTCCTCCCAGGTCCCCGGAGCCCCTAAATCGGACTCAGCCAATATTGGTTGGGTAAACGAATGGATTTCTGAGACTTTACAACAGAGGGTTCTTGGACAAACATGGGGCTTGAAAAAGTCTACGTTTTTGTTTGATTTTAGCTCCAGGTATTGAACCATCCCCTGCTTATCTCTGCTCCTGCCCCGGCAGGTTGCTTATCAGGAACTGCACACCTTGGGAGAGGCGAGAGATGCGCTTGAGAAGGTTGTGTCCAGACACCTCAGAATCACAGCAGTTGGGGGGCCAGCGTGCGCCTGTGTGCTTCCTCCTGGAAACCAGAGACACCACAGCCCAGGATGCGGACTCCCTGCGTCCCCGGAGAGGTGGCACCGCGGTCACATTGTGCGGCCCCAAGGCTGGAAGGGAGCCCGGGTCGCCCAGCGGGTGAAAACCAGCAGCGCCTCCCTGGTCCTTCTCTCCTCTGCTTAGTTATTCATCCTCCCAGAACTTTCTTGTACAGTAAGAGAGCACACAGCAAGGCAGAGTACAAGAAAGTAGAACTCGGTTCATCTGATGATCTGCCCACACCCGCTGACTCACTCATAATGGCCCCTCAGATGTCAGTTTCTTGCTAAGACATTTGGAAAAATTTTCTGCTTCTGAATCACAAGCAAACACTATAATTCAACAATCTTCTTGGAGTTATTCAAGGAACTTCAACGCGCTCAGAAGTGGACGGATCAGGGGCGGAGGAAATCAATGAAATCTCTGAGTCCTCTGTTTTTCTCCTAATTACATTTCATTTGCCCAGCGGATGGGGGGGGGGGGCCTCCATCTGACCGCCGAGGGACACCTCCTGGGGGAAGTCTGGAAGCAGCCGATTGGGGGTTTCTGGGTGACACTTGGTTTTTCTTATCATCTTAGTTCTGTGCCCATAATAGAGCCAAGTGTCATGCAGGAAAAGGCTTGCCATCGCCACATCTTCTGGTGGACTGATGGCCACGGCCACCAGGGGACAGAGGGTGCTTCAGCTAAGGGCCGGCCTGGGGGTATTTGATCGTCCTTGGGCCTCATCATGGGCATGGTGCACGCTCAGGGGGCCCCGCTCCT
Source organism: Nyctereutes procyonoides (assembly GCF_905146905.1). Lineage (NCBI taxonomy): Eukaryota > Metazoa > Chordata > Mammalia > Carnivora > Canidae > Nyctereutes > Nyctereutes procyonoides. The sequence goes on along the minus strand of NW_026575024.1, from coordinate 4,010,175 downwards.
GCCTTCTGCCCTCTTGGGCCATGCTCACTAACGCTCGGCCCTGGGCCGTCACTGCCCTTCCTTGTGGGGAGAGGAGGGGCCCATCACTCATCACCGACGGACACTTCCAATCCCTTGGGCCTGGCAGGAGGACAGAACATGGGGGACGCCCTCCAGGGACACTGCTCACTTGCATCCCAGGAAGGGGCCGTTTCTATTGGTCAGAGAGAGGCTCGCACATCCACCAGTCCTCTGGCTTTTGCTAAGCTGGCGGTCAGAGGGGAGCTCCTTCCCCCGGGGCGGGGGCTGGCTTGGCAAACACGGGGGCAACGGCGCGGAGACGGGGCGGACTGCCCATCACAGCGACCGCCTTCCCCTGCTCCATCCACACGGCTCAGTCCCCGGTGCACAGCCCCCGGGGCCCCAGCACCCAGTCGGCACCCAGCTCCCAGGTGCTGTGCACACATCTGCTTCCGTCCCGCCGAGCCCATGTGAGAAACCACACCCACGAAGGGGTGCTGGGGGTCGGCCCCCGCGTCTCTCTTCCCGCAAGCCTGGGTCTCAGGACCATCGTCCCATTTTATAGCTGGGGAAGTTGAGGTTTCGGGAGGAGGGGCCTGGTGCCACCAAGCCTCCCGCCCGACGGCCCCGCCCCTCGCGGTGGCCAAAGCTCAGCAGAGCAGCCCAGACTGAGTCAACACCACCTGGAGCTGGGAATCAAAGCAAACAGGGTCCCCCCCTTCTTTTTTGCCAACCGCCCCATTAACAGAAAAACCTTTTAAGCGCCCATCTGGAGAGCTGGTCTTTCCCCTCCCTGAGCAAACGGAGATGACCAAGAGGAATGTGCTCCCGGGCGAGGTTCGGGAGGGCCCCGAGAATGAACACAGGCGGGTCACAGCTGCGCCTCGGCCCGGCCAACGCGGCCCCTTTCAGCGCCGCCAGCCACGGCTTCCCGGAATGGCGCGTGCGGTCGCTCATCGACAGCCCCTTCCTGACATCCAGCCTTCTTGGAACAGTCTAGACTTTCAGCCTAGACCACCGCTCAGGGGCCCGGGGCGCGAGTCCTCAGGCGCCGTGCCCCCACCTCACCATCGGGACAGCCTCGTGAATAAGTACATTATTGGCTTTAGGAAAACTTGCCGCCCTCAGCAAGGCGGCCCCGGCGTCTCCCCAAACGTTCACTGAGGCCCTCCCGTGTCAGGCCCGCGGGGACGCGGCAGCTCCCAGGCTGGCAGGGAGATGCGGCGTGAGGATAAGCTGCAAACCCGCTGAAAACCGGGGGCTGGGGCCCGCGGGGGGCTCCCACCGGGCTGCTGCGGGAGCGGAGCGGGGGGCTGCCTTGGAGTTCTGAGGTCCCGGGAGCAGGGGAGGGTGGGGAGGGCAGGTGAGGGGTCAGAGGGAAGAGCACAGGAGGGAAGGTAGGCAACTTCTAGGGGAGCTGAAGGGTTGATTCTGTGTATGTATCTATTTTTTTTTAACGTGTGAAAAAATGCTAAGTACATGCAGATTTCCCCCTCTCGAAATTGCACTTTCTTCTCTTTACCTTCGGGGTGGCAGGGTTTGGGCCAGAAGCATCTGCAATCATGTGGTCATTCAGCTGGGAGTAGAAAAACATTCCAACCTTAGAGATGTTGCAAGAGTATTAATCTTGTACTTAGTTTGCAAAGATTCACCAATTGTTAACATTTTGCCACATTTGTTTAACCTGTCTCTCGACATTTATCACATTGTTACCGTGGTTGCCCAACTGTTTGCCAGTAAGCTGGGGGCAAGGTGACTCCTGACCCTGAACGTTTCGTAGTATCTCTTGAAAACAAGAATTTCCATTTGTGTAACCGTTAGGCCAGGATCGAATTCAGGAAATACACGGTGGATACAATGTGGTTACTCTGTCTACACGGTCTGTATTCAGGTTTCTTAGCTGTCCTGCTAGTGTCCTTTACGGCAGCTTCTCGGCGGGGCCGGGATCCGACCGAGGGTCACCCGGAGCTCTTGGTCCGCACATGGCACATGGCCCGTGAGGTCACTGGACAGTGCAGGACAAGCAGGCCTGTGCTGGCACCCACGGGGCAAAGTCCTTCTTCTCCACGTCTGATTTCTCCTGAGGGATTCCAGCTCCTCCTACATTGAGGCTCAGCTCCTTTGGGAGAAGTAGAGGCTGTTTTGCAGCCCAAAGGCCCCTCCTACAAAGCAGTTAGTGACTTTCCTGTCCTTACCACTGACCTCCCACCTTGGGCCTCCCAGGTTTGTGCAAAGTAGGCAGGGTTTAGGAGCTGCAGGTCTGGGTGGGGCTCGGCCCAGGCAGGACCGACCTTTCCGCCAAGGTCACCTGCCAGTGGGAGGCAGGGGAGGGAGCGCCCCCGGGAGGGTCTGATACCTTCCATTCTGCCTTTGAATCCGGGTCCAGGGGCCAGTGTCCGCCACCGAGAGCTCCTCCATCGGCTCAGAGCCCCCCGCGCACGGGTCTCCTTCATTTCCACATCCCCGGCTCCCGCTGCGAGCCCAGCACACGGCAGGTCCCTGTGTGTAGCTGTTCCAAGAGTGGGGACCTTGGGAGCTCGGCCAACACTGGAGAGGGGGTCTGGGGATGCAGGTGCCCCCCGGTGTGGTTGTCCGCTGCTGCCCCAGGAGCTTCGGCATGCAGGGCAGGGGAAGAGCCACGCCGGTGTGAACGTGCGTGGCAAGGGAGGGCAGGTGGCCACGAGCCTGGTGGCCCAGTGTAGCAGCATCGTGAGCCCTGACAGGGCCGCTTTCTGAGGACCAAAGCCCAGGAGAGGGGCTGGAGAGGAAGCGTGGGGCCACGCTGGGAAAGGCCTGGATGGTGAGCCCTGGAGTCGAGATTGTGCCTCTTGACAGCACTTCCCCAAACTCTGAAGATCACTCGTTGCCTTTACAACTCTCGCCAAGTTCAAAGAAAACTTTCTCTCATTAGCCTTTTCCTATTATAAATACTAATTAATTTTTTTCTTGTTATCATTAGACAATGTGAAAATAAAAATGTCCACCCATGTCTCCCTGAAGGGCAGCTCAGTGGCTGTCTGACCACTCCTGAGGAAAGACAGCTGGAGACCCTGGGAGCTATGGCTGGTTCTGAAGGCCAGGGAGGGGCATGTCTCGCTGGCTGTGGGACTATGGTGAAGTCACTTCATGCTCTGGATACGTGGCCTCCCCTGTCAAGTGATGGGTTGAGACAAAGGATTCCTCATGATACTGCTGGCTTGGTCAGGGAAAGCTCTCTGGAAGTGGTCTGGTCACCCCATGAGCTGGGAACTGTGGCTCCCTTGTCATATCATGAGCCCCCCCAGCAGGGAGCCCGCAGCCAGCGCTGGTGCCCAGGGTCCACCACGGCAAGGCCCACATCTGGTGCTAGGCCTCCAGGCACTGTGAACAAAGGCAGCCTTTGGTCTTGAACTCTAGGAAGTGACTGGGCGATATTCTGTGTTGGGAGAGGAAGAAACACCCCCTCCACCAGGATGACAGGCAGAGAGCAGAAGAGTAGCGGCCGGGCCTCTTGGTCAGCTGGTCCCATCAGTGCGGTGACCAGAGCCGTGTTGGGTGCCCACCAGCGAAGGGCGGCTCTCCCAGACACCCAGGATTCCGAGAAGACCCTACACTTGGACGCAAAGCCAGGATGCGTGAAATCGTACATATTCAGATTGGCCAGTGTGGCAACCAGATTGGAGCCAAGGTAAGAGCTTGATTCCCGGGACTAGCTTTCCCTGCAGGCCCCGGGTGTGGCCCACAAACGAAGTATCACAGGTCAGCGGGCAAGGTAGCAAGTCCAGCAGATGGCCTGCACTTGCTGAATACTTGGCTTAATTAAACAAAGCCCATGGTGAAGGGGACACAGCTGCAAGGGTTAACTGAATTCATGTTATCTCGCCGCCACTTGCAGGTACACCGTGTTTACTTTTATGACCTGTGACCTACGACTTTTGTATCTAAAGACAGTAATTTGTCTCAAAATAGTTGCCTCAAGTTTGTTGGGCAACTTTTTACACCATATCACGAAGATGCCTTTGTCTCTCTTCTCTTGTTTATGTTACAAAGTTTAAAAAGATCCACATCTGTTCCATTTAGTAAGCAAAAGAAGACTAATGAGGTAAACCTAAATGTTTTAGCAGCAGAAATAATTAAAATACACTCCCAGGAATACAAATGAGTGTGTGTCCTCACCTAAACTTTTTTTTTTTTTTTAAAGACAGGATTTTTTTTTTTAAATTTATTTATGATAGTCACACAGAGAGAGAGAGAGAAGCTGACATACAGGCAGAGGGAGAAGCAGGCTCCATGCACCGGGAGCCCGACTTGGGACTCGATCCCAGGTCTCCGGGATCACGCCCTGGGCCAAAGGCAGGCGCCAAACCGCTGCGCCACCCAGGGATCCCTCACCTAAACTTTTGTACAAAGTGCCTGGTTCGGTGGCTAACTAAGAGATGACACAGCCCAACAGGCCTCCAACCTAAATTTTAACCCCAATTTTACACAGTTGTACTGTGTTAACAACCATCTCATTTTTCCCTTTGCCATCTTGAAATTAGTCTTACTAGTATGAATTGCGTTACAAATTAAATTGCATTGGGGCACCTGGGTGGCTCAGTCGGTTAAGCGTCCGACTCTTGGTTTTGGCTCAGGTTGTGATCTCAGGGGTGGTAGGATGGAGCCTGTGTGGGCTCCATACACAGCAGGGGATATGCTTGGAAGCTTCTCTTACTCTGCCAACCCATGCCTCTCTCTCTCTAAAATAAATAAATAAAAATAAACAAATCTTAAGAAAATTAGTTGCATTAGAAGTTAAAACAATTGTGGTAAAACATACACAGTATAATATTTACCATTTTTTGAAGATTTTATTTATTTACTCATGAGAGACACTGAGAGAGAGGCAGAGACACAGGCAGAGGGAGAAGCAGGCTCCCTGCAGGGAGCCCGATGTGGGACTCGATCATGACCTGAACTGAAGGCAGATGCTCAACCTGAGCCACCCAGGCATCCCTAAAATTTACCATCTTAATCATTTAAAAAATACATTTTATTTATTAGAGAGACTGAGAGCACAAGCAGGAGGAGCGGCAGAGGGAGAGGGAGAAGCAGACTCCCCACTGAAAAAGGAGCCTGACAATGTGGAACTCGATCCCAGGAACCCCGGATCATGACCAGACACTTAACTGAGCCACAGGCGACCCACCATCTTAATCATTTTTTTTAATTTCATTTTTTTTCTTTAATTTTTATTTATTTATGATAGTCACACACACACAGAGAGAGAGAGAGGCAGAGACACAGGCAGAGGGAGAAGCAGGCTCCATGCACCGGGAGCCCGACGCGGGACTCGATCCCGGAGACCCGGGATCGCGCCCTGGGCCAAAGGCAGGCGCTAAACCGCTGCGCCACCCAGGGATCCCCATCTTAATCATTTTTAAGTGTACAGTTCAATAGTGTTAAGCATATTCACGGTGTTGTGCTTCCAATCTCCAAATTGCTTTTCCTTTTGCAAAACTGAAACTCTGTTCCCATTATATACTAACTCCCCATTTCCCTTCTCCCAGCCCTAGGCACCCATCCTTCTACTAGCTAAGAATTTGAACTTTTTAAAAAAATTCATATTTATTTAGAGAGTGCGTGTGAGCAGGGTGGGGGCATAGAGGGAGAGGGAGTCTCCAGCAGGCTCCACGCCCAGTATGGAGCCCAATGCAGGGCTAGATCCTGCCACCCTGAGATCATGACCAGAACCCAAATCAAGAGTCGAAGGTCCAGGGACGCCTGGGTGGCTCAGTGGTGAAGCATCTGCCTTTGGCTCAGGGCATGATCCCGGGGTCCTGGGACTGAGTCCCACATCGGGCTCCCTGCATGGAGCCTGCTTCTCCCTCTGCCTGTGTCTCTGCCTCTCTCTCTGTCTCATGAATAAATAAAATCTTAAAAAAAAAAAAAAAGTCGAACGTGCAAACAACTCTGCCATCCGGGTGCCCCAGAATTTGAACTTATTTAGGAACCTCATAAAAGTGACATCATACAGTATCTGCCTTTCTGTGTCTGGCTTATCTCACAAAGCATTATGTCCTCAAGGCTCAACCACGTTGCAGCCTGTGTCCAAATCTTCCTTTTTTACGGCTAAATAATAGTTCCTTGTGTGGATACACCACATTTTATCTACTCATCTGTCCATGGACACATAGGCTGTTTCCACCTTTTAACGATTGTGAATAATGCAGCTAGGAAGAACTAGTCTTCTAATGCAGCTGTTTATTTTTTATTTATTTATTTTTTAGATTTTATTTATTTATTCCTGAGAGACACAGAGAGACAGAGGCAGAGGGAGAAGCAGGCTCCATGCAGGGAGCTGGATGTGGGACTCGATCCTGGGACTCCAGGACCACGACCTGGGCCAAAGGCAGATGCTCAACCGCTGAGCCACCCAGGCGTCCCTAATGCAGCTATTTAAAAGCTGGGGCAAAGAATATCACTGCTGGAGATGAAGTTCCCATCTTTCCACACCACGCTGATGAGACTTTCCTAAGTCAAACACAGAGAAGTGGGAGGCCCCAGCCCTGCCCTCTGAAGTGGGTAGATAATCTGGAGCCAGGCTCAGAGAGGAAGTGCAGGGTCAAGATAGGGCCTCCGCTCTTACCGCACCATCATGTCTTCTGGTAACGTTAGAGCCCTGGTGACTACTTATTATTTGGGGCCATACTTAGTTGATGGTGTCATAGAACTTAAATTTATTTATTCCTTCAGCCCCTGAACAGTGCTGGTAAATTACTATAAAATAGAGTCTGGTTAATGAGACCCCGGCCAGGGCACAGCCATCACTTATAAGATAGGGCTAGGAAAACACCCTTGGGGATTTTAACATAAATGAATATGTTTTCATTGCACTTGAATATGTCCTTCTCTAGGGCAATGAAAGGGGCTATCTCAGTAACTGTTTCCATATTAAGAGCTCTGCACACAGCTATATTAATAAATACTGTATGTGTGATTGAAAGTGTCATATGTTTCAAATAGTTGCAGGAGCTGTGCATAATCTTGAATTGTGTGCACACCTGATCATGAAAAATGCACACTGCTAAAAGCCGTGCCTGGATGTCCTAGTTATGGGCTTTTTGGAAAACTGCATGAAAATAAATCCCCAAGTGAAGGAGGAATTATTGTAAAATCAGATAAGAATTCAGTCCATTTTCATTTAATGGGATCTATACTTTACTAGCTCGAAGCACTGTAAGGTGAAATTACAGATACCCTGTCTGATGTGAAATTGTAAAACGACAGCTTTAATGTATATGACGGCCTCCATTTAATAGGAGCAAAATCCAATTTAATATTTTATGTGTTGGCATTTTATTTAAGGCATTCAGGTGGGTATAAAACACAGTCTTCATATTCATGTTTAGTAGAGGCAAGAGCAAATTACACTGTGCAGTGGGCATTGACAAAACGGGCCTAAAAGAACGTCTGGGAAAGGAGAGGCCAGACAGACGGCTCCAGGCAGGCCCAGGAGCACCCTCTTCCTGTCTCTCTGGTCAACCTGCTGGCTCCTGGGTGCCTACCTGCCCTTTACTGGGGGTCCCTCTGTACTGACTTCCCCTCCTGCTGCTTTCAGTTCTGGGAGGTGATTGGCGATGAGCACGGGATCGACTCAGTGGGCGGCTACTGCGGGGACTGTGCTTTGCAGCTGGAGAGGATCAGCGTGTACTACAACGAGGCCCACGGTAGGACCCTGTGCTCTGGTAGCAATGGTCACCTGCCCCAGGGACGCGGTCAGACAAGGGCCTGGGGAATGGAGCGTCAGAGTGATGTCCAGGCAGAGCCGTGAAATCCCTGGTGCAGCAGATCCCCAAGTCCCGTCCAGGGCAAGGAAGGACCCCCGATGAAGTCATGGGGTGGGGTAGGGGTGCATGTGTCTTAACACCTGCTGCCAAGCACCAACTTTCCTGTTTAGTTTTTAAATGAAAACCCAGAGACACTTCCAGCAGGGGCATAATCTCCATCATGGGCACGACGACAAAACAAAACAGAACATGACGGAAAAAGTATTTTGAAGGTATTTTATAGACTTGAGCACTCGTTGTTGGGGTCAAGGATATCACTCTGAATGTCTGTCTTCTAGGATAGCTTTTTCCTGACTGGTATCACAAGGTTCTATTTTGATGAAACATTAACTATTAGAAAAACAACAGTTTGCTGACTTCTTCTTATTTTTCTACACAGGTAAGAAGTATGTGCCCCGGGCGCTGCTGGTGGACCTGGAGCCTGGGACGATGGACAGCATCCGATCCAGCAAACTGGGAGCGCTCTTTCATCCAGACAGCTTCATCTACAGTAGGTTTTCCTGCAAGGGTCCCCCAGTATCCGCCCCCCACCCAACCCCCCCAACCCCGACACCTAGGCAGCCTGGTTACAGGCCTCTCCCTGCGCAGGTAACTCTGGGGCTGGCAACAATTGGGCCAAGGGCCACTACACGGAGGGCGCCGAGCTGGCCGAGAGCGTGCTGGATGCCGTGCGCAGCGCCAGCGAGGCCTGCGACTGCCTGCAGGGCTTCCAGCTGGTGCACTCGCTGGGTGGCGGCACGGGCGCGGGCATGGGCACGCTGCTGCTGAGCAGGATTCGCGAGGACTTCCCCGACCGCATCCTGAACGCCTTCAGTGTCCTGCCGTCGCCCAAGGTGTCGGACACGGTGGTGGAGCCATACAACGCCGTGCTGTCCCTGCAGCAGCTGGCGCAGCACGCCGACGCCTGCTTCTGCATCGACAACGAGGCGCTCTACGACATCTGCGTCCGCACGCTCAAGCTGGCGGCACCCAGCTACGGCGACCTCAACCACCTGGTGTCCCTGACCATGAGCGGCATCACCACGTCCCTGCGCTTCCCGGGCCAGCTCAACGCCGACCTGCGCAAGCTGGCCGTGAACATGGTGCCCTTCCCGCGCCTGCACTTCTTCATGCCTGGCTTCGCGCCGCTCACTAGCCGCGGCGGCCAGCAGTACCGCGCACTCACGGTGGCCGAGCTCACGCAGCAGGTGTTCGACGCGCGCAACGCCATGGCTGCCTGCGACCCGCGCCGCGGCCGCTACCTGACCGTGGCCTGCATCTTCCGGGGCCGCATGTCCACCAGGGAGGTGGACGAGCAGATGCTGACCGTGCAGACCCGGCACAGCAGCTGCTTCGTGGACTGGATCCCCAACAATGTCAAGGTGGCCGTCTGCGACATCCCGCCGCCGGGGCTGAGCATGGCCGCCACCTTCATGGGCAACAGCACGGCCGTGCAGGAGCTCTTCAGCCGCGTGGCTGAGCACTTCTCGGCCATGTTCCGCAGGAGGGCATTTGTGCACTGGTACACCAGCGAGGGCATGGACGTGGGCGAGTTTGCCGAGGCCGAGAGCAACATCCATGACCTGGTGTCCGAGTATCAGCAGCTCCAGGACGCCAAAGCCGCTGAGGAGGAGGAGGACGCAGAGGCCGTGGGGGAGGCAGAAATGGAGCCGGAAGACGGGCCCCAGGTACCTGGTGAGGCCGCGTGAGGCCTACGCAGGGTCCCTGCAGGGTCCCTGTCCCGGAGACAGGGCCCAGGTGGGAGCTGGGGGCACTGGGGCCTCCTGCTGGCATTCGCTAACCTTCGAGACTTCCATACTCCTGTGCAAACTCTATTAACTGGTTTTTAATAGCAAAGTGAATTTGTCGTGAAGCACTGCCTTTGTTTAACAATGTTGATTGGGTAGTCACTGCACGCACAGCTCCCTACCAGACACCAAGACTCCGGGTGTGCAGCATGTGCTCTCCACACTTTCGTGGTGCTGACAAGCACCCTGCCACCCTTGCTTGGCACCCTTGCTAAGAGTCTTACCCTAGGTTCTGTCATGTATGCTGCCCAGCATCCTACCTCCTGGTACTTGCTGGCCTCCAGAAGAGCCAGGTGACTAATTGGTACGTGGGGAGCTGTGCAGCCAAGGCAAGTGAGTCAGCATCCACTAGTGAATTGTGTAGACCTTGTGTGCACGTCAGCGTACTAACTGGAAAGGGAAAAAGGGAGGAAAAAAAAAGTGGCAATGCTTTTCATCAAAATACCTGGCCAACCTCCCTCCCGCAAAACAACAGGCAAAACTCACCAACTCCAATCCTCTGATCTTTATTTCTGAATAGCTAGCTTTTAATGTGTGTGTTGAGATAGTTTCTTATGAGTGTTGGATTCTGGGAATTCATTAATCACCATCTTCAGTTTTCCTTGTAAAGGCTATTTCAAAATGCCCTTTTCACTTTCATTCAGTAAACACTTTCTGAAAGCGCTCTGTAGCCTCTGCTCTTTCAGAAAGGGCACCCGGTGTGCTGGGCAACCATTCAAATGCAGGAATTCGGCAGCCGCCTGCTGCAGCGTCCTTCCTCCTTGTGGAGGACGTGGGCTCATTAGGGAACTTTTACAGTTCAAATTAATTTGCAGAAGTTGCCATAAATGTTTGCATGATGACACAGCTTTAGCCATTACCAGAGTTTAATCTGCTCACATTACAACAGGACCAAATACACAGGAGTGTAATCAAATCATCCATAACTTTTTAATTACAGTTTACCTATTTCTGACATACAGCACAGCCATCCCTTCCAGGGCCATAAGGGTCTTAATGGCCTTCTAGAATTACCACTGAGCTATCCTATTTGATCCATGGGTAGTCAGCAATGGAAGAGGCTCTGACCCTCCCTGCAGGAAATATTTACTTGCAACCAACTAGGCTCTGGTTTCCCGATTCGTGTTTGTAATCTGCAATAAGGATAGCAGGTGGCTGCACGACACTGGCTGCTCATGCTGAGAAACATCACTCCTCATGTATGCATTGTGATATAACTACATAAAATCTGTATGGAGAGAAAACGAGGTTCTGCTAATCAGCTTCACAAGCCTTTTATCTACAACACTTAAAAAAGAGTTTTAAACACTTTCTACTTGTGGTTCAAGCACTAAAACCAAAAGCAGATTTATTAGGAAACTGTACCTATGCTGTTTGAAGTTCATAACTTCTTAAAAACTAAAAAGACTTATGACCTTTGAAGTTATAAGAATTTATATATGCTTCCTCTAGCACTTTCTTTCTCCAATCTAAAAAGGCAATCAAATAGATACAAGAATACAAATCTAAATTAAAAAAGAAAAAAAAAAACCTGCTGATTTATATTACTGTCAAGATTTTTGTTTGCTCAATAGTAATCATTAAAGTACAAGGAAATTCAATTTTAAATGGCTAAATTGCTTTATTACAGACTAAATAAATTCCTTTTCTTGGAGCCTAACCGCCCAGACTGATTAATTTGAGTAGTTAAAAATATTTCAAAATGTATCTCACCATCCTACTCTTTTGTATGGCGCGCGCACACACACACACACACACACACACACACACACAAAACCCCACTAGAAACCAAAAGAAATCTGTCCCCTCAGATTTTGAGCCTATTTCTTTAGTGGTATGGTTGCCATGGCGACACTGGTCTCAGAGGCAGAGACAGGGGATCAGAATTTCAGACCTTGTCCGGTTCCTTCACTTTACCCACAAGAACCCTGCACCAGCAGAGATTAAGGACTCCCTCGCAAATCACTCAACTAGTTAGTGAAATATCCACAGGTCTAATCAGGGTCCCCTGGTTGTCTGGACACAGTAGTCCTGGCCAGCTACCCAGCTGGCCTGGATACAGTTTACTCTATCCCAGTATCAGTTCAGGATTTTTAATCACAGAGAAAGAGGCTTGAAGAATCTTTGTTGGGCAGTAAACTTGCCTTTTATTCGGTTACTTTACCCAGTTCCCTATCACCAGCCCCGGCCCCTAAGTCTCACCTTAATTACTCCATCTGCCACTCTCCCTGAGATGACTTCTCTCTAGTTACTCAGCTGGAAAGAATTCAGCCCTTTGCCCATCGGCTTTGTTCGTCTATGAAAAAGGCCTGACAGCCTTGGGATCCATTTATTCCTATCCCTGTAATGAAAGATGCTTCCTAGGACCTTGATCTTGGGAACCGAAGTGCTGGCAACTGAGGTGCCCTGACCTCAGGACAGCCGATCAGCCCAGGCAAAGAGTTAAAGGGACCCTCAAGTGGCTACCGCCCAGTGGCCCAACTCTCACACTCATCCAGAAGCTCCTCCTTGCAGGTTCTGGGCCAAGAATTAAATAAAACCTACAGGTCAAGTGTCCTGGGGCAGGAAATCGCCTGCAGAAGGCAGAACAAAAGCATTTTCTCAGGCTCCTCCTCAGCACTGCTCAGTGGCCCCCACATCTTATTGTTAGCTTAAGTACCATGGTGAGAACTGGTCCTGGCATAGAAGCTGAACAGTGTTTCAAAATTTCCTGTTCAAATTTATTTCTCCATTCTCCACAACAGTTAAAAATCAAGCAGTTAACTTTGCAGTGGGTGTTTTACTCAGCTGAGTGCTTCCAAGTTTCAAAGGAAGATAAAAACAAAACACTTGCAACAAGTCTTCACGCCTGAGTATTTAATGAAGAAGCTAGTCACCGTGCAAACACCACGGAGCAGTTGCCTTCCTCATGCCCGAGACCTGCAGGCAAGTTTTAAAGATTTAACTCCAGCTCGGCCATCAACTTGATGAGCAATGTACTGAATGGCTCTGCTCCATCTCCCAAGAGGAGCACTCCCAGGACAGAGATTCATTTACAAAACAACGGGAAGCACATTTCTTGCTTAAATCCTGACATGAGCAGTTCTTCTCCACAGGTTTTAAGTGTATGATAAAAAGTGAAGACCACAATTTAGTACTTTTTCCCTCTAATCTATGCTTTTAGTAATTATTGTCATTTAGACTACTGGCTAAGGAAGCTGCACAGGAGAATGAGGCCAGTGGATAAAAACCCGTCCACCACTCTGCCGTGGCTTCTGCAATTCAAAGATAAGGGACAGTGAGAGCCTCAACAAGAGGCTAATTTTGTCAACTGATACCATGAAAAAGAGAACTTTCTATCCTGAGACATTTAAAACATCTTTTCTGTTTCCCTCTGCTCATGAGATACTAAATCTGCCTCCCCTCACCATAAGAAACTCTAGTTTGCAAGGTCCTAATCCTGCAGCAGTACATGGTTCCTATGAATAAAAAGTCCAAAGGAAAACAAAAACCAACAGTGAGAGTGAACCATACTTTAATTTATTGGCATTGTCAACCTAGGACAAGACAGGGATTTTTTTTTTTTTTTTCCATGAAGGGAGATCGTTTTCAATCTGCCATAACATGTACCCACACATCTTCACCTCGGAAAATGTAGCATTTCAAGCTTTAATCAGGGTCTAGGAGGAAAGAAAAAAATGCACCAGTTGCTAGTCTTTTGTGTTTTCTTAAAAATGCAACATGAACATGGGCAAGGACTTCCTTGTCATGAACTATATAACTCTGGCGTCACTTCGCATGGCTGATGCTGACCCTTGGCTCTTGGCTGTTAGAAGTGCTGGTTCACCTGCACGGCCTTGACTGAACAGGGGACTCTTCCCTCCTAAGCAGGACCAAGTACACTCCTGGCAATAAAGAAACTACTCTGCCTTTAAAAAGACACTAAAAGCCCCCTGTGCTCCTGGGCTGGGAGCATCCCCTGCAGGGCATATGAAGAGCAGTTTCGCTGTTCTGTTTTGTTTACTGTAGCTGGACACCATTTCCTGATCCCAAGGACATCCCAAGGTCAAGGTAGCTTGATGCAGAGTTTGGCTCGGCTCTGCTGCAGGGTCTCAGTGATTTTCTCAGCTAGCTCATTGTTAAAACAAAACAATGCAAGATAAAACCAGGTCTCATTACTTAGAATTATGAGATGAGACAGAGAGCCCCTAGAAAAAGGGCTACATTCAAAACACCGCATCTCCAGATTCATAATAAAATATTTACTAATTCAAAATGGAAATGAAAAGTGCTTAGGGGAGACAGCTCCAATAAGTAAAACTGCTCATAACCACAAGCTGCCAAAGGATTCATATTGATCACATTTCCTAGCTACTGCAGGTCTGATGCCTTTTTTAAAGCCAAACAAGAAAATTAAATCTGAAAAACATCTCTCTGGTTATTTGCCTTGCTTATCTTTGAAATAACAACGTCAAGAAGAAGTTTGGAAATCAAATCACTTCGGTAGTTGGGAACGAAGAGTCAGAATTTATCAACTGTACAAAACTGTTATTGCACAGAATTCACTCTACATGGCCCGTATCTCTGGAGAAGAAAGATGAACCAAGACCTTCGAAAGAATCAGAAATTTAGCAAAAACAGTTGTCACTGCAGGGTCTTGCAGATGTTACTGCTTGATAAAATCACAGGACCCTTGCCTGTGCTTGTAGCCGTCATGTTCAGGAAGCAGTCATTTGTGAGAACATTAGCAGATGTGGGGGGGAATAAAGACGCAAAGAACCGCAATTTGTCATGCCCCTGAGCTGTTACGTAACTCCGACAGCAATTACAAAAAGTGGGGAGTTTATCCTCCAAATTATTTGATGTTGTGCAGACAAATGAAACAGGTTTAATTAAAATAAGATGGCTCTCTACCTAAGCACTGCTAAATGAGCTGAAAATCAATGTGCCAATTACTTCTGCTTGTCAGGGCCCGAAACAAGATTCTTTTATGATGCCACAGGAATCCTATCACCTGTATGCTTTAAATTATTACCCTGCTAAATAACATCTGAATGTACTGATTGACCAAAAAAAAAAAACGGTCAGAATTCAAAACTAAAATTACTTTGTTTTGAAGGTACTCTAAAAACAAGATGCAAGTCTTCTCTAACAAATCAGTAACTTACAGATTACTCCTTTTTCACTTTCACAATTTTTACGGTGCTGCCGGAAGTCTTCTCGGCATTTGCTTTGAATTCTGTCTTCAGTGCCTCTCTCACTGCTTTTGCACAGATCTGGGAGTATCGGATGTAGCTGGAAGTAAAAGATAACATAAAATTAATGTTCAATGATCCGACCAGATTGGTATTACTTTTTTTTTTCCTTTCCATACTTAATTTTGGTTAGATTGTACATTATTGTAGAACTGGATTTAAAAATGATCAGTGCCAGAAGCAATCTACACAGAGAAAAAGACCAGAAAGAAATGTACCTAAGTCTTAATTGATATTAGGATGGGTAATCTTTGGTTTTTCTTCCTTGTACCATCTTCCCTGTTTAGTACATGTTAAAGTAAAAGATACATAATGATTTTAAAAAAGAAAAATCCCACAGTACAGGAAGTAGAGCAAAATGTTATGGGAGGCTATAAGTATTTCCCCCCACCCTTTTTTTTTTTTTTTACCTTTACGCTATTCTTACAAGATAAAGTATATGTAATTAAGAGGAAGAAAACTATTTTGAATTCAACAGTTCCTCCTCTGATTACTTCAAGGTTTTCTTGAGAGAATATTGGATTTTGTTCTACAAGTCTGCCACTGATGACACTTCCCAATTAAGGTTTCTAAATGAAACTGAAAAGTCCTTACAGAACATCCTCAATTCTAACAAAACATCTAACAGCCTGCTTCCTGTTTGGTAGATGGACTCCCATCAACATCTTATTTTCCAAAAAATGTCAGCTCACTTTTTACACTTTCTGAAAACAGGAAAGGGGGGGGGGGAGGAGTGCTGCTGTCTATTTTCTTAGGTTTCAGATTTGTTTTTTTGGGCCAGAGGCAGGCATTTCAATGCCTCCTCAGGCTCTGACTAATTGGGCTGACCTTCAGGCTGCTCCATCCTTCCGGAGAGCTTATGCACCTGTAGACGCGAGAGAATCAACCAGGAGAATAACGATGCGAGCCCCGCTGGGGGGGGGGGGGGGGGAGGCACCGCACCTGTCAGAGCAGGTGCTCAGTAACCCGCCCCGTGCCTGGGGCCTGGGTCTCACTCGGCGCCCGCCGTCATCGACCCCAGGGTCGGGCCTCGGGCTGCTCCGTGTCGCGCACGTGCCCGCGGTGCCACCCGGTCAGCTCACATGGCAGCGGGTGCACGAAGCCACAGGTGTGAAGGCGGGGACCCCCCCCCCCCCCGGCCCCGCAAGTCGCGTGGTCGCGCGGGCCGCACGCGGGAGCTCCCGCGGCCTCCACTGCCCTCGCCGACGGGGGTCAGTGGGGTCCCCGCAGGGGCTCGAGGCTCCCCCGCCCCCCGCCGCCATCTTGGGCCTCGCTCCCCTCCCCCCGCCGCCGCGGCCCCGACCCCCGCCCCCCGCCGTGACCTCCGACGCCGGGCCGCGCCGCCGGCCCCCCGCACCCCCGAAGCGCGGGTCTACCTGAGTCCAGCCTGTCGCCAGTACGCCACCATGATGTCGCGAGCGCGGGGCGCGTCGGGTCGAATCGCGAGGACGCCTCAATGTCGGCTCTGCGCGCGGCCCAGCGACAGGAAGGTCAGGCTTGGGAACCGGAAGAGGCGGGACTCCGGACCTGCCAATCTCAGCGCCTCTTGCCCCGCCCGCCCTCCCAAGCAGCCCCTGCTGCCCCGCCGCGGAATCCCCCCGACGCCGGGAGCCAATGGGGGCGCGCGGCCGGGGCCTCGGGTGCCAATCCCCGGGCGGGCCGGCCGGCCGCGCCCCCCGATTGGCTCCGCGGGAGCCCCGGTGTGCCCCGCGGGCTTCCGTAGTACCCCGGCGGGGCGGCGGGGGCGGGGGGGGCAGCCGAGGGCGGCGCGGGCTGGCCCCCCCCGCCCCCGCGGCCCGAGCGAATCCCGGGCCTGACGGCGCGCGCGTGCGCTGCGGGGGCCGCCCCGACGTGCGTCCCCGGGGCAGAGGGCGGGGGGAGGGGCAGGGGCGCCAGGGCCGCGGGGCGCACGGGCACGCCAGAGTTCCGAGGGCAGTTTTCAGGGACCAGGAAGGTTCTCGCGAAGGAACACAAGAGCTTCCGTCTTTAACGCTAGGCGGGCGGGGTGAGATGCCCCGGCCGCCCGGGCCGCCCGAATCCACGGCTCCCGCGAGCTAAACGTCAGGGAAGAGCCGCAAACTGCCGGCTACTCAACCACAGCGGGAAACGAGAACTTCTGGAGTTTTGTCATTAGATCAGAGTAAAAAAAAAAAAAAAATCAAACAGGATAAAAATTTGCTTATAAATCTTTTTATCATTAGGGCGTTACACCTTTTTTTAGAACAAGTATAATTTTACAGAAATTATACAAGTAAACTTTTTATCAAAGATCAATATTTTGCAATGTTTTAATTGAAACGTTATTTCATTTGTAAAAACCATCTCCGGTTACAAAAAATAATCAAAAACCTCATTGAAGTTGCTTTTACAAATGTCCTAAGAAGTCTTAAGCTAAACAACATTTTAAGTAGAAACACTAATTTTTAAATAGTTTGGTATATTATTTCTATGGTTTATGTACATATACTAACTGGTTTCTTTTACAGGAAACCCGGTGAGTTTATTACAGTAAGCACTGTAAAATAAAGGCAAGAGCTAATCACCTTTTAACAAAAATACTCCGTATGCAACAACTGCAAATATCAAAGATATTATTTCCTGGTTGGTAACTGCCTGCTACAAAATATGAAATATTTACTGGATTATTTTTCAGATTGCAGCTGCCCTTAGCATCCAAAATAACTGATTTCCCATAAGGAAAAGCTGCAAAGCACTTCACATAGTGGTTGGCTTAGGTCAATGCTGCTTCTCTCATTATTCTTTTTTTCTTCCCCACCGCCCCCAACCCCCCGCAGTTGCACCGTATTATTAAAAACACTAAGTACCTGGGATTTATGCTTCAGAAAGACATCATTTGAGTAATTTCAAATGACATACAGCTCTTCATGTAAAAAAGATGTTTTGTGGTCACAATTACTTCAAAAAGTAATTATATTCAAATAACCTGACATATCATGCTTTAGCAATTCCAGAGCCATGATTCTGACACATGGCAATTTATAAGTTAGGCAAATGTGAAATGCTAAAAGATGTGAACAGCTGTTCTTCTGTTTAAGTTTAGAGTGCTGCAAAATTCCGGTAATGACTTTATTTTTTCAGTGAACATCACCAGCCCACGGTATAAGCATACTAAGTCATAAAGTACAAATCTGAGGAAGGTAGTACCTTTCTTTCCTAAGTTCCACAATTTTGGCAAATTAATACAGTACTCTTTTATACATTAAAATCCTTTTTTGTTGTTGTTGGGAGTTATAGATTATTTTAGGGATAATTTTCACTCCGAAAATATAAGTACCAAAACAAAACACTGGTTTTTAATGGTGGTTTATAGCAGAGCAAGTTATTTTATACAAATTAATATGTCTTTTCAAACTTTATAATTTCTCCTTTTAGAGAGCATTCCCTTGTGCAAGCTCTTGCAGTTTATTGCAGCAGGGTAATTCTATGTATTTAGGTGGCTCTGCTTTGTTCTGAGGTTGGTCCAAAGCCAGGTAGAGATCACAATGCATGAAAAGCTTTACCATTCTACCTTAAAGGAGATTTAATATGCCAATATGATTTTCCAAGTACTTTTCAAAAACTGTTCGATTTTCACAAAATACTGGAATCCTCAAAATCAGATGGTCATTTCAAACAATACTTCAGATGATCCCTTTTATTTAGAAATCCTATACCTCTGTGTTTTGATCAGAAGTCCTATAGCTTTTCTTCAGATTTAAAAAAAAAAAAACCCTCTACCTAAAATACAGTTTTATTTTTTAAATAACAAATAAATATACTGCCGGTTTGCAGAGACCTGGGGAGTGGATGTGGAGCACCAATTTTCAGCCTCATTTCTCTACAAACGCTGCCGCTGCCATCGGCGTCCTTATGCTCCCTCTCGCCGAAGCCGCCAATTCTTCGATCTCAGCATTTAATTTATGTATCACCCATTCCATTGCTTCTCGGCCCTTAAAAAAAAAAAAAAAAATCCAACACATTGATTGTTACCAAGTGAGAGCAGAGGCACATATCCAATGAATGGCACATCCGGAAGTAACAAGGAGTATTTACAAGTATAACTAAACCTCATCAGTATGGATTATTCTTGTCCTTGCTTTTTTTTTTTTTTTACTTTAATATTACTTACCAAATATTGAATGCCTTGGGCAACTGGATTGATCTATAAACTCATTTTTATTTTGTATTCAGAGGATGTTTTCAAAAGATTCCACGATTCAATGATCATGATCATTTATTTCAGGTTAGAGTGGTCCCTTTGGGGTGGGGTCAAAAGGTCAAACCCATTTTTTTTGGGCCATTATTTTATTTATTTACTTAAAGATTGTATTTATTTATTCATGAGACACACAGAGAGACAGAGACACAGGCAAAGGGAGAAGCAGGCTCCAAGTAGGAAGCCCAGTGCAGAACTCAATCCTGGGACTCCAGGACCACACCTGGAGCCAAAAGCAGACGCTCAACTGCTGAGCCACGCACATGTCCCTTTTAGTCCATTATTTTAAACCAAAATCCTGGATAAGGTGCTGAAAGATCTGGTCCCCGATTCCCTCTTCAACCAGTCTCTCCTGGTACTTTATGCAGGTTCTTGAGGAAAGGAGGAGTATTTCCTGCTACCTCTCTCAGTGCCTTTGCACATGCAGCCCCTCTGCCACAGGCTTCCCAGCACATCCCTCACAGCCGATGTGTCCCTCATTCAGCACTCAACAGAACACTTATGAAATACCTGCATCTCTTTGTACTCTTCCTTCCCTAATGACGTGATTAACGTCGACTTCCTCGTCATTCCACGAGGGCAGGGACCATACTTGTTTTGTTACCTGCTAGTCCCTAGTCTATCTAGCCCAGCACTTACCCTAATACAGAGAAGACATCTGTAAGTATCTTTGCAGTGCTGAATAATTCCATTAAACGTGTGTTAGACTAGAATGCATTAAGTATCTCTTTCTCGAAACTTAAATTGTTTTATATCCTGCATTCTTTTTTTTTTTTTAAAGATTTTATTTTTTATTTATTCATGAGAGACACAGAGCGCGAGAGGGAGGCAGAGACACAGGCAGAGGGAGAAGCAGGCCCCATGCAGGGAGCCCGATGTGGGACTCAATCCAGGGTCTCCAGGATCACACCCCGGCCTGCAGGCGGCACTAAACCGCTGCGCCACGAGGGCTGCCCATATCCTGCATTCTCCAAGGGGGCAAATATCAGAGGTGGGGAGACGTAAAAAAAAAATCTCACTCTTTTAATGTACAAAGTACACCTTCACCCTTTCATTCATCTATCCATGGTGTTAAATACTTTCATGTGCTGGTGGCCGTTAGAGAAAAAGAATGTCTAAAATGGACCTGCAGGTTGCAGGGCAGAGAGGATAATGAAAAAGGCTGAGAACTGGCATCTTAAACAACGGTACACAGTGACATCACCAAGTACTTCTCCCACGCTTTTCAGGTCTTCTCATTTGCGATTCATGCCCAACCTAGCAAGATGGCTGACTGATCTTCACTTCACAGACGGGGAAACTGAGGCACAGAAAAGTTAACTTAATTGTCCAAGGATGAAAGGCTGGAAGAGTTATGGCTTGCACATAAATCCAGGGGTGCCAGCCCCCAGAGCCTATGTAAGAAACTGCCTAAAAGAATTCTCACTGCATCGTGGTTGAGAGTCTGTTTGCCAGGACAAACACACGCTTGGTACTAAGCTCTTCCAAGACAGGAAACCCTTGAGTAAGGATCAGGGAGCAGCCTCACTTACTTTATTAGCATTTGAAGATATCGTGCTCGCCATCAGTCCTTCAAGGTAACTGCTAAGACTGACTCCTTTCACACTGATTATGGCTTCTTGAGTCAAAACAGTTCTGGAATACGACACATTCACATCGTTTCAGAATGACCTTTCATTTTTTAAGAAACATATGATAAAAAAAAATTAAAACACCTGGTAAAAGAAGTTTGTCAAAACATTTTTTACTCACTTTTCTGGGTCCTGAGGATGTGGTTTGTATATAAGTCTTTCATCTACTGAAACCATATTTGTAAATGAAATCTACAGAATGAAGAAAAAAAACAAACTCCAATCACTTTGGAACAAAGATGAAAAAACATTTATGAAATTAATTCACAAACCAAAATCATGCTAGGTAATTATATAAATAACAAATAAACCACTTTGATATTATTGCAAAAACAGAACTTAAATTTCACTATTCACTGCTTCCTTTTTATTATAAAAATAATGAATATGACAAAAGCATTACAGTAAGAATGTGCACATGATCCCAAATTCATTTTATTGTGTGCTGTCCCCTGGAAACAATAAGGAGCCTCACTGGAGCAGTGAGGCTAAGCTGCAAACAGGAAAAGACAATTCAACATATAATCATTGATTTCCTAAGGTACGGTGAAGAGTAAATATTCACCTGTACATCAACCATAAAAGAGACAAAAAAAAAAAAAAAAGCTATTAGTTTAAAATCAAAACAAATGGGAGCCAAACTTACATTAGTAGATTTAAGTTCCATTGTCTTCTCTACAGGATCAACTACAGAATGTTCCTGCACGTATGTTTTAGTTCTTGCCGCGCCAATAAGCTAAATAAAACGTTCACAATTAGTAATCAGAGGAGGAGGGATTTCTTAGCAAGCGTATCAATATTTCATTTGAAGGTAAAAATGTGTTAATATCTTGAACTAAAAAATCTGTTTCATAAAAGACAGAAGGAATCAGACAAAGGTCAGAAATGAGGCCCGTCTGAGGGTAACAGGAATTCACACACCATGAATGAGATGAGACTGCCAGATACAAAAACCCTTCCCAGAGGCAATTAGCGACCAGCCCGGGGAGAACGCGTGCCGTATAAAACAGACACTGAAACCGCCAAGGTGTGACAACGGAGCACTGAGCCTGAAATATGGAAATCAGAATATTTGGGTAAACATGGCATCTGGAGAAAGGAGAGCTCGGGAATATCTGTCAATATTTTCCTAGAGCAGTCTGAGGGAGAGGGTGCTGCGGCTTCGTTGTCCAGACAGAAAAACGGCGATCTCATGAGGGAGGATAATGCATCCCGTCCAGGGTTACTGCTGTGCTTGGACCTCAAGCCAGCCCCCCTGACCTTGCTTATTTCTGTGTCCCTGCTATCCAACGCAGGCATTTGTGCATACAAAGCAATTAGGACACTTCTGTTGAAAAATGTGTCCTTTAGTTTTCTGAGTGGACCTCCCTTCCCCAAGGAGAAAGAAACGGGAGTCCGCTTATTATACCAGAGTTCTCTCACATTGTAATCATCTGGCACTCCAGTGTCTTGCTGGTTAAATTGGCTCATTAAAGCCTGCTCACATGTAACTGAATAGAATTCTGTTTTTAAATGTATGGGGAGGAGACTCAAACCTCGGAACGACTGTGGCCTAGCTGAGTCTGAGAGTACACTCTTCACTTAGTGTCACGACCCACCATGGACCACAGTCACTGTCAGCTAACCATCACTACCAGCCCCCAGCCTCCAGATCTCACTACTGGCCTGGAGTGGTTGGCAAAAGCAGGAAAAGCAGAACAGAACTCCTTTTAGATTACAGAGCATTAGCTGGCTTCCTTCAGAAGGTTTTATCAGGCGCCTTCATGAAGACTGTAATAATATTTCCAATTCATTATACACTCATAACTCAAGTTTATTATAATACAATTTGAACTGATGCAAAAATGACATTCAGAATCGGCTCCCACAACCTATTTGAAATTATAATGTGGTTTAGAAAACTTCTCTACAGCAGTCACATTTCCAGAGGAATAAAGACACACTTACAGATTTCACAATGGAAGGCAGTCCCCACTCTGTGCTGAGAAGTCTATGGCTAGTGCAACTTTCCAGAGGGATCTATATGTCTGTCCAACACATCAACTCCAACCACACTTGGGTTCATAGGGTTTGGGTATTTCTGCATTGCAGCTGTCGTAACAGTTTCCCATGGGTGGCTGCCGACATGAACCAAAAACCAAACATTTGAAAAATATGCATATAAATTATACCGTTTTTATAACCCTTCAAATCATTCTTTATAGTTGAAGCTTAATTAATTTAACTAGGGAAAATTATTTTTCTAAAACCCTGAATAAAAAATGATTTGGGGAGCTCAATCTACATTTTGAACATATATAGAATTCTGTGTTTTCTCAGCACACAGGCTGTATGGTACAACTGAGGTTTATAGAGATACAAATAGCCTATAATGCATTAGAGTACAGTTTTTTTTTTTTAGAGTACAGTTTCTTAACAATCTTTCCTATTTACTCATGTTCACTTTCACATGTAAATTGTTTCTAAGAACCACGGATTCATAAAAATGTATTTTAAAAAAATATGTTCTACGAAAACAAACATGAAAAATTGTTGTTATTATACCATTTGTTGTTTTGTCTGGTCCAAGTTCCAAAAAGCTATAAAGATGTAACAAAAGTAGAACTTACAGACACCATAAATTCTTTTATTAGGGATTACAAAAAGACCCAAAGTATTATTGATTTAAATACTATAAATTAAAATATTTTTTCCTATGTTAAGGTAATTAATAACAGTGGCCCCTCCAATCTTTATCCATGGCTTTTCCCAAAGGAGTGATTCTGATTTGTTTTGAAAAGGTCACTCAATATCATAAAGTATTTTTAAGGCGCTCCTAATATACTCTTTTCTAACATTCTCTCTTAATATTACCTTCTTGAAAAAGCCCGTGTGCTTGGATGATTCAAAATGTGATGTACATTTGTTCACAACTTGTGTGAATAAGATGCTGGTACAAAAGCCATCCTTTTCAAAAGAGCTCCTTATTAAGGACAATGAGTATTAGACGTGATTGAGCCCACCTGCAGTCTGATGCTACCCTATCTGCGCTCTTGTCTTCGTTGAAAGGAAAAAAAGATCTGGAGATAATGTTTCAAACCACATTTACCGATAAACCACACAGCATTACTCTTTATTTTTCTAAAAGCAAAATAGGTAGGCCATTAATCCAGTTCAACTTTTCAGAGAACTAAGCCTGACAACTACTCTTGCCAATAGAAGGAAAATCTCAACACCATTCATTTCCCAGAACCTTGGACAACCAGTCCATTAAAAATAGACATTATTTTTAATGTTTTCATGTTTGCTATTATATAAATGAACCTCACTCTGTTTTTAATCTCAACCCTTATTCAGCAATCAATGCAGCTATATAAGGGGAGCTACTTCATAAATCTAAACAGTCCCCACAAATAGAAGTGATACAGGCCGAGCACTCAGATTGTTACCAAGGCAACTATCTAAAATGAAAATCAGATGAACCCTGTCCCTGTCTCCATCTAGTCATATACCACGGTTAGCTGGCTTCCTTGCACTTATCTCTTTCCCCCATCCCCTCTAAAAAATTAATAATTGCACATGGCTTCGGAGTGGTTATGTATTATTTGTAATATAGTCCTTCTCTGAGCCAACTCAAAAACACTGGTGTTGACTTAACTTGAACTAAGACTGCTTCATGAAACACAATCAGCTCAAACATTACACAGGATGCACATTAACAGTCTTCCAGCAATTAATCTGAACCCCAATAATGTAATCATGTGAAAAGACCTGATGCTGGAAGACACTCAGAATGGCACCAAAGGGCAGAAGGAAATCTTACCCACCTGCCCAATATCTTCACCTATAAAGTGAGGTGGGTAGACATTTAGATACACTTAACTCCAGCCAGGCAGCAACAACATCTTGATTAATCTACCAATATGTAACCAATTCAAAGAGCCTTGGCACCTAGGGCTCTATTCCTATTTGTTGAGGGAATCCATGAATGGCTCCACTTGGATGCCAACTATATGTGAAGCCTCAGAAGGAAGTGCTGGACAAATACGGGGAAGCCACAGAATGAGGACTTTGATGTTGCAGACAGCAGCATCCTTAAGATAGGTAACACTTAAAAAAAAAAAGATAGGAAACACTTGACAATGGTTAAGATTTGGGAGTGGAGATGGTAACTTCCATTTCAGGACCAAGTTTGAAGAGCCCATAGGACATGTAAGCAGAGATGTCTGGTAAGACCTGAAAATAAGGATCTGAAGTTCAAGAGAGGCTGGAGCCCAAGATACAGATTTGGGTGTCATAAGTATGTATTAGCTGGGACCCTGACTGAAAAGCCCAGATTACTTGGGGAGAATCGGGATTGGAGCTGCTTCTCCCAGGACACGTCTAGCATTTGTTTAAGTCTGTCTTCTGGGAGGAGGATCCCAGAGCTTTCACCAAATCTCAGAGAGACGTATAGCAAGAAGATTAAGAATCACTGATGAGATCCAAGACAAGAAGCCCATTAACAGAATCTTCTTGAACATTTACAATGAAGGGGAAGAGAAGAAAACACTTAAAAGCAGAAGGAATGGAGACAGCGGTGGCAGGGAGAAGTGTCAGGAAGACAGAATCAAGTTGTTTTTATTTTTAAAGATTTTATTTACTGGGGAATCCCTGGGTGGCTCAGCGGTTTAGCACCTGCCTTCAGCCCAGGGTGTGATCCGGGGTCCCGGGATGGAGCCTGCTTCTCCCTCTACCTGCGTCTCTGCCTCTCTCTGTGTCTCTCATGAATAATAAATAAAATCTTAAAAAAAAAAAAAGATTTTATTTATTTATTCATGAGAGAGAGAAAGAGGCAGTCATAGGCAGAGGGAGAAGCAGGCTCCATGTGGGGACCCTGATGCCAGACTCAAACCCAGGACCCCCGTAATGCGGATCCATCACCACCTGAACCCAAGGCAGCCCTCAACCACTGAGCCACCCAAGTGCCGCAGAATCAAGTTCTAAGAGGTGATAATCAAGTTTAAAGAACTTCTGAAGCACCGAAATCCAGAAGAGGACTGCCAGCAAGAAACCATCCATGATCCCGAGGGCCGAAACAGAGTAGTAAAGACTGCAACCGGGTAAAGAGAAAGATTGCAAATTTAGAGTCTTTTTTTTTTTTTTTACCCACAAAGACTGTAAGCATTAGTGAAAGCATTAGGGAAAAAAGGAATCTTCCCCGAGGCTAACTAACATCATACTTCCCAGGACCCAGTGGACTCCTGGATGGGGCCTGATTCACTGAATACGGAAAGAGCTTACAACTTCTTTTGAAACTGCCCTTGGAAACATGGTTTTGTTTTGTTTTCTATTTTTTTTAAATCAGATGGTCAGACTAAAACATACTGCAAAGCTATAAAAACTAAACAGTGTGGCAAGAGCAGCGAGATCGGCGGGACGGAGCGGACTCAAACGTCCAGGGCAACAGAGCCTAGGCCGAGGGCGGCATTCAAGCGGAGGCTGCTTCCCCGGAGTAACTTAAACGGATTAACTGCTCTTAGCGCCCCAAACGCCGCAGCTGCTGGTCCGCGCGGCTGCACGGCCGTTCCCCGCGGGCGGAGCGCCGAGCCGGCCGGGTGCGGCTCACCTCACGGCCCGTTCCCGACCGCCGCTCCAGCGGGAGGGGTCCGGGTCCCCGTCCCGTCCCCGCGAGAAGGGGCGGCCCAAGGTCGCGGGGCTCGGGGAACCGGACCTGCACCCCGGCTCACCCAGCAGGCACCGCACGAGACGCCGCCCGTGGCTCGGCGGGGACCGCGCGGCCGGAGGTGACACGCACGGGCCTCCCTCCCCGGGCACGGCCGACGACCGCGTGCCGGCCGACCGCCCCCCCCCCCCGACCCGGCGGCCGGCGGAGGTCCCAGGCCTGCTAGGGGGGCGGGGGGGAGCCTGGGCCGCAGACTTCGGGCCCCCGCCCCCTCCCCCACCTGGACTTCCGGTCCCCGCGCCTCCCCCACCTGGGCTCGGGCCCCCGCCCCTCCCCCACCTGGGCTTCAGGTCCCCGTCCCCCCGACCTAGGTTCCGGGCCCCCGCCCCCTCCCCCACCTGGGCTCCGGGTCCCGACCCCCCCCCCCCAGGCCCGGCGCCTGGAAGCTTCCTGAGGGGCGCCCCGGCCTCGCCAAAACGGCCCGCCCACCCCGCGCCTGCCCCGTGCGCCCCGCCGCCCCGCCCCCCGCCCCAGACTTACTCAAAGACGTGCTCTGAAGTCCAGATCTTCATGGTGCCGGCGGCCCGCGCGGCGTCCGGGCGGCGCTAGGGGACAATGAGGCAAAAAAGCCACACTTGCCCCCGCCCCGCCCCCGCAGCCGCCCCGCCGGCCGCGCACCGCGCACCGCGCACGCGCCGTGGGGCCCGACGCCAGGGACGTCCCGACGCGCGGCCTCACGCCCTATCCCGTCCGGGTGTCGCCCCAGCCCGGCGCGCGGCGCACCGAGGCCCCGCCCCTTAGCGCCGGGCGCAACGCGCCGGCGCAGTTCCGGGGCAGCGCCCGGGGCCGCCGGCGTAGGTGCTGCGCTGCGCAGGCGCGGCACGCGGCCGGCTGCCCGCCCCCTCGCGGGCGGCGCGGGGAGCGCGGGGAGCGCGGGGAGCGCTGACCTCTGCGCAGAGTTGGGCCGGGCCCAGCCGCCGCCGGGCGGGCGCGCTCCTGCCCTGCTAGGCCCCGCGGGCGGCCGAGGGCGGCAGCAGACCCGCCTGCACCCGGGCCCTGCCGTGCGGCTGCTTGTCTTAACATGGACTGTCGGGCCCCAGAGTCCAGTCGGGCGGCCAGCCCGCCCCCTCCCTCTCGGCCTGGGCCGTAGGGCCTCACGTCGGGCAGCCAACCAGCCTGGGCTGTGGGGGCCCCAGAGTCAGCCAATCACCCAACCAGCCACCTCTTCTCTCTATTGAGGTTGTCGGGGCCCCAAAGTCATCCAACCAGCCAGCCGGCCCCCTCCTGTCTCGGCCTGGGCTCTGGGGACCCTGAAGTCATCCAGACAACCAGCCAGCCACCTGCTATCTCAGCCTGGACTATAGGGGCCCCAGAGTCATCCAGTCAACCAACCAACCAGCCAACCAACCAGCCACCTTCTGTCTCACCTGGACTGTAGGGACCTCAGAGTCATGCAACCAACCAACCAACCAACCAGCCACCTCCTGGTCTCAGCCTGGACTATAGGGGCCCCAGAGTCATCCAGTCAACCAACCAGCCAACCAACCAGCCACCTTCTGTCTCACCTGGACTGTAGGGGCCTCAAAGTCATCCAACCAGCCAGCCAGCCACCTCCTGTCTCAACCTGGACTGTGAGGGCCTCAGAGTCATGCAATCAACCAACCAATCAACCAACCAGCCACCTCCTGGTCTCAGCCTGGACTATAGGGGCCCCAGAGTCATCCAGTCAACCAACCAGCCAACCAGCCACCTTCTGTCTCACCTGGACTGTAGGGGCCTCAAAGTCATCCAACCAGCCAGCCAGCCACCTCCTGTCTCAACCTGGACTGTGAGGGCCTCAGAGTCATGCAACCAACCAACCAATCAACCAGCCACCTCCTGGTCTCAGCCTGGACTATAGGGGCCCCAGAGTCATCCAGTCAACCAACCAGCCACCTTCTGTCTCACCTGGACTGTAGGGGCCTCAAAGTCATCCAACCAGCCAGCCAGCCACCTCCTGTCTCAACCTGGACTGTGAGGGCCTCAGAGTCATGCAATCAACCAACCAATCAACCAACCAGCCACCTCCTGGTCTCAGCCTGGACTATAGGGGCCCCAGAGTCATCCAGTCAACCAACCAGCCACCTTCTGTCTCACCTGGACTGTAGGGGCCTCAAAGTCATCCAACCAGCCAGCCAGCCACCTCCTGTCTCAACCTGGACTGTGAGGGCCTCAGAGTCATGCAATCAACCAACCAATCAACCAACCAGCCACCTCCTGGTCTCAGCCTGGACTATAGGGGCCCCAGAGTCATCCAGTCAACCAACCAGCCAGCCACCTTCTGTCTCACCTGGACTGGACTATGGGGGCCCCAAAGTCATCCAGTCAACCAACCAGCCAATCAGCTCTGTACTCCTTCCTCTTGTCCTCCCAGCAATTATGACCTTGGGTGGGCAGAAGACACATAGACACAGAGAAACTAACATCAGACTGTGTGATGGTTGCCCAAATGAAGGGTGTACTTAGGAAGCATGGGTGCTAGTTGGAACAGAAGTGAAAACTTGATGGCGCTCAGTTTGTAGATGGGTCTTATCTCAGATGTCACCCCAAGAGAAAGACTCCTTCATCACCCTTCTATAGAGATCCTCCAAGTCCTAGTTCCTCCATCACAACATTCCATCGCATTTTTCTCAGCACGCATCACCCTCCGAGATAGTCTTGTTTATTTAACTTCCACTTGAATGTAAGTCCTTGAAGGTGATGATCTTGGCCGTTTTGCTCAATAAATGATTCTTAATACCTGGTATATAGTAAAGGTTCAATGATTACTTACTGAAAAATAAAAATTGTTTGTGGAATGAGTGAATTACTGAAGTCATCTAGTTTATCTGTTTAACTCCACTAGACTGCAAGCCCTCAAGGGTGAGGCTCTTGCCAGACTTCTTCAATGACCTCCCCATACCTACACAATAATTATTCGTTGCATAAGTGAGTGAATGACTAAGAAGTGAGGGCAGGCAGGAATGCCATGTGACGTCATATGCAGGTGAGCCTTGTCCAGTGGACAAAGTGCAGGGCCTAGCTTTCAGGTTCCACCCTCCCTCCTCTTCCACCCCTCCTGTCCTTGTCCCTAACAGAACAATTTGCCATTTTAAATGATGGCTGTGGAGCAAAATCTTTACATCTGGTTACTTAGAAGCCAGTTAGAGGCACTGCCTCATTCTTGCTCTTAGCTCATTTGATTGTTAAAAACAAATAAAAGCCAGGTTAATTTAAGAGGGAGGATAATTTTTTTTTAAATAGCTGAAGTCCTTTATATAGAAAAACAGAAAAATTACATTAGGCAGGAAGGAAATAATATGGTTGGGTAGTTGCTAAGTGCAATTTGTGGTACCTAGGACTTAAAAAAAAAAAAAAAAGCCCTGTGGTACTTGGAGTGAATTCTTGGGGAGGTAATGCTTTAAAGAGTGGCTCAGCCTTGATTAAGATGTGAAGTTAATGTTGCCGGGTGTTTAAAACACTGGTTCAGGACCCGACAGCACAGTACAGCCTGTCCCTGCTATTCCTGGAGCTCCGGGATTCCTATTCTGTTTGTTTTAGAGATTGCTATTCTTCCCTCTAATTCAAGATACCTGTTTTTCAAAATCATGAAAACGATTTTGTATCAGACTGTATCAGTCTATTGATTTTACTTGCTGCATCTGGAGTAAGTGATGGGGGCAGGGGCATGGAAGGATGGAGATTCAGAACCCAGGTATCTTTTCTATGTGTTTCCCCAAGGTAGAAGTAATACTACCTGGTACTTGGATTTGGAGAGCAAGACCTTTACGTAGATTATCTCTCAGAGACTCACTTAGAAACACACAGAGGAAACACAGGAGGATCTGGTTTTTAAATACCTAAGAAATGTATCACTGACTGTGCCTGTCCCAGAAACAGGGAAATTATTAGCAGGTCATTACTTTGACTTGATACAAAGTAGATGACTGGCCCTGGTGGCACTTGCTGCGGGGATGACACTCAATCCCTGGGTCTCCACACCCTTCCCTGTGCCTCGGGATGGAGGGTGGGGTGAGGGAGGGAAGAATGTAGGTGTGATTCCAACCATCAAGGAACTTCCAGTTGAGGATGCAAAACACAAGTCAAGAAATAACTAGAAGACACTTAAAGTGAAGGTTGGGCATTTGGAGCAAAGAGACCAAGGCTGTGAACTGCAGTCCCTGGAGCAGGCTCCATGGCAGAGCATGAGGCTGCCGGGAACTGCTGATAGTGGGGTCCAGAGACAGGCCTGGCAGGACAGGTGGATGAGGTCACGTGCTTCAACGGCAGCTCAGCCCCGACTCCTTTCATGTCCTTCCAAACTTTAGTCATTCACGTGCCATCTTCACAATTTGCCCCGTCTATCTAACCTGTCCCATTATTACTTAGTTTTCTTTTCCATCAGCTTCCTTGCAAAGACACTTACAGAGTTACTGTCAATAGAAAATTAGTATTTATTTTTTTTAAATATACGCTAATTCCTAACTATTAAAAACAGTAAGCCTGTGGGCTCCTGCTGTCTTTCATGTCCTCTAGGAGAGGGGATGCCTCACTTTGGGGTTCATCTCCAAGCTTTCTCTATATTTTTCGGACTCTTATCCATCCTCTGCAAATTGCAAACCCACCTTTTCCTCTGAACCTCTTGGCAATGACCTTTATCTCTGAATTCACTGTCAACTTCCCCCACTTGCCTCAAATTCTCTTTAAAAGAAATGGAATTCTTTAAAAGAATGCCATTCATTCCCACGAATCCTCTGTATTTCATCTGCACTCAGAGAGTGTGTTCTTTCTCTAATCTGTTTGCCTTTGCTCCTTTATTCACTCAACAAATGGCCTCAGATCATCTGTTTGAGGCCATCCCTATCCACACGGAGCTTATACGATTCCAGTGGTTCACAACCAGGGCGATTTCCTCCAGGGGATGTGTGATCGTGTCTGGAGACCTCTTTGGCTGTCATGCACAGGGAGGGGCTGCTCCTGGCACCTAGCAGGTGGGAGCCAGGAACACTGCTAACACCCTGTGGCGCCCAGGATGGAGACAGTCCCTTGTGACAAAGAGGTACCTCACCCCAAATGTCAGTAGTGTGGCAGTGTGGAAACCCTGGGCCGTGACTACCAGGCCCTTAGGATCTGGCCCAGTCTTCCTGTCTGGACTCCATCGTTTGTCCTTCTATCCCCCAACTCAACTAAACCCTTTGGCTGCATCAGTTACTCACTGTCCCCAGTAGGCCCCACATTTCCACACCCTTGAACTTTGTACATGGTGTTCTCTGCCCAGAATGTACTTCCCCTTGCTTGCCTTGAAGAGTCTTACTCACATCTTGAGACTGAGCAAATACTCCACTCCTCTGAGTGCCTCACTGACATGCCTCTTCCCGAGCTTGGCACAACGCTTTGCTTCTGCTTTGGTGCTCCTGTTGGCACTTAATAGGCACCATATATTGTAGTGTGTGTGTGTGTGTGTGTGTGTGTGTGTGTCTATACAACTTAGTCTGCTCGGGCTACTGTAACAAAATATCACAGGCTGGGTGACTTATACACAATGGCTTATTATCACTGTTCTGGAGGCTCGAAGTCTGAGACCAGGACGTCAGCATGTTCAGGTCATGACTTCTTGCTGCATCCTCCTGTGGCAGAAGGGCAGGGCCAGGGGAGTTCTCTTGGGTCTCTTTTATTAGAGCAGTAATCCCATTTGGGAGGACTCCACTTTTATGACTTAAGCATCTCCCCAAGGCCCACCTGCTCATACCATCATGCTGGGCATTAAGATTTCAGCATATCAATTGTGTTGGCAGGGGTTTGGGGGGGGTCAGGGTAGGGGGATGCAGACATTTAAACTATAGTGGCCTCTGCATTAGAGGGACTGGGAACCTCTTATCTAACTTTTCATTTTTTTGAGTCCTTGCTCTAATGTGGTTGCACAGGGGAGCAGGAATTATCAAAACATGAAGATACTCACTACGGAACCAAATATTTGTTACAAACTTGATGCTGAGAACACTGGCCTAGAGCCTCACCTGTGGGGCCCTAGTGTTTGCTGGTTCATCTCTCACTGGTTGTTCGTGGCTGAAAATGCACCACAAAAGTGAAATGGAAACTTTAGGAGAAGATGCACGCTCTGGTCAGCGTACAGGAGGGTGATGCTGGAGACCTCCTCCATCATAGATGGAACCACCAGGGGGGGGACTCTGTGGGAATTAAGGCAGTTTACAACTGAGAAGAGAAAACCAATAAGGGATAGATCTCGAAGACAAAGCCAATCCTAAGGCAATCATTTGAATAGCTAGGGACTGGGAGCCACCCATGGGAAAACAAATCAAGTCACTGAATATTTCTGTAAGCGTCTCCAATCCTGTGATCAAGCTGTGAAATCCAAATGGATTGTGTGGTGCTGTTCTTGGTCTGGTGGAAAAAGACTGTGATAAAAACTAGCACTTGTGGGACACAGGGGTGGCTCAATGGTTGAGCGTCTGCCTTTGGCTCAGGGCATAATCCCAGGGTCCTGGGATCGAGTTCTGCTTCAGGCTCCCCGCAGGGAGCCTGCTTCTCCCTCTGACTGTGTCTCTGCCTCTCTCTCTGTGTCTCTCAATGAATAAATAAATAAAATCTCTTTTTTTTAAAAGCCAGCATTTGATTCATTCTGTATGATAAGAATACGCACAGAGTTAACAGTTTTAGCCTAAGCTGCACATGTATCTCGTAATATATGTAAATATATATTCGTGCGTATATGTACCACTGCATATATGCATATGTATATAGGTGCATGTGCGTGTATAAAAACTGACTATGGTCATTTTGTATTTCATTTTTCAGGATGAAGCCTCAGCCACACTTTTTGTTTTTCATTATTTGCTATGAAGTTTTGGTGTTGGTTTTAGGTGGATTCAGTGGGCTAATTGGGCACCGATTATACACTGAGGATGAGGGCTTTACCCCTCCAGGATCAGAAGGACACAGAGTCACAGTTAGGAGAAAGACATGGGAGGCTCCTGCAGTGAGAAGCAGGAAAGGCAGAGGCAGAGGGAGGGGAGGGGAGTTCGAGGCATCTCGGGCAAGGCCTGCACACATTTTCAGCTTTTCTGCTTGGTGACTTGAGCAGCCCTCACCCAACAGAGAGCCAGAGTCTGTCTGGCCACAGGATGGGTCGGAGAGGAGCGGCCTGCAAGGCTCCAATGTCACGCGGCCTCCATGGCGTGGGGAGCTCCACTGGCCCTTGGGGTGGGGAACAGGGAAGAGAATAGGAGGCACCCACAGTCTTGGGGACCCCAGGGGCCTTGCCAGTTCAGGGATCTCACGTTACTTCTAATTGGGAAGTGTCTTGAGTCAAATTTGATTTTGTTCCCATTAACGAGCAAGGATTTTGGGTAATTACACAGAACTTCCTTTTTTTTTTTTTTTTAAAGATTTTATTTATTTATTCATGAGACAACACACAGAGAGAGAGAGAGAGAGAGAGAGAGAGAGAGGCAGACACACAGGCAGAGACACAGGCAGAGGGAGAAGCAAGCTCCATGCACGGAGCCCGATGTGGGACTCGATCCCGGGTCTCCAGGATCACACCCTGGGCCAAGGGCGGCGCTAAACCACTGAGCCACCAGGGCTGCCCTGCACAGAACTTCCTATCCATATGATTTTCCCCACCTCTTGTTGGCCTAGGTGTCTAGCCAAGTTTTTACCAGGGTTTAAAAAAAAAAAAGAAAAGAAAAGAAAAAGGAAAAGGCTCCTAAGCATGCCCAAACCCCTATCTTAAGAAACGAATCTCTTCTCCTGGGAGGACTTTTTCCAGTAACTGCTTATCCTGAGACACGAAGGATCTTCAAGCCGGATCTATTTGCCCTGTTAGTGGCCGCCCTGCGACCAGGCAGTCGGGGTGGAAAAGAGCATCACCCTCGGCTGGACACTTGGCCTTGCTCGGGCGGTCGCACAAAGGTCCGCAGCCCGGCCAGAGGGCCTTCCCGGGAGGACAGGAACGTCCCCATTGCACTCGTGCCCTGCGATGGGCGGCCTCTGCAGCCCGGTCACGTTGGCCTAATGCACTTTGCTTGGTCCCCGTTAGCACGTCCAGGACACGGGAAGGTGGAGGAGGGGCCCTGGCCTCACGGCCGAGGCCTGAAGACCACGGAGGCCTCACAGCAACGTTCGCGTGGACATATTTAGGAGCCTTTTCCCTTTTTCTTTCTTTCTTTTTTTTAAACCCTGGCAAATGACATTTCTTATTTGAAGTCACCCAGACAGTGGCCTGTTGTTCGGTGACCGTGGCCCAAATAGCAAATTAACTCCTTGCCCCTTGTATCAAAAAAGGGAGCAGGGGGTACAATCTGCGCGGAGATTCACCCTCTTTCTGTGAGGCATAATTAGGTTTGTGAAAGGAGACAGAGCCTGGCTTTTTGCTGTCTGTGGAGCTTGGCAATCTCCTGCATTTTGCTGGAGGCAAATTAGTTCTCTCTCTTTGCTGGAGGCAAATGGACCAATTCAGAAACAGATGAGGCCTTGTAGGGGGCTCCCCTTCCAAGTACCCCCATCCACAGGGGACCTTGGAAACAGGGAATTACAAATGCAGCTGCGGATTGGCCTGGGTCGGAATCAGACAGCTCCTTTTTGTGTGGCCTGTTCTTGCTTGACTTTATCTTGATGACCTTTCGGGTATAACATTTCAGTGGCCAACAGCGTGAACGCGGAGGGAAAGAGCAATTACAGCCACAACCCGCTTCCTGAAAGCTGTTCGGCTGGCGAGGCTTTCAACCCATCAAACCCCCGGGCTCCATCCCATTCGGTAATGAGTGGCGGGCAGTAGTGCGAGGTCCAGAAAGATCTGGTCTTTCTCCAAGGTGGCCCCAGGCCCATCACACAGATTCTCGCACCGGCAGGTGTGAGTCTCTGCCCAGGAAGGAGCCCGGGGCTACTGTTCCCACCGGTCACACAACGTGACCTGCCAGGCCACCCTTCCTCCTGTGCGAGGTGGGGCGGCCGGGGGTGCCGCAGTGTCTTCAACCTGCTGGGCATTCAGAGAATTTGGGGGAGTCACCTTTTCCTTTATTATGGTCTCCCCTCTCTCTCTCTCTCTTTTTACAAACTGTATTTAAATGCAATTTGCCAACATATAGGATAACACCCAGTATTATGGTCTTCTCGAGAGGCCCATTCTGCAAAATTGTGACATTTTGTGTATATTGTACAAATTGTATTAGAATCAAGCACAAAAGGGTGGGAAGGCAGGAGAAAAGTCAGTTGTTTGCCATGAACCAGCTTGTAAGAGCTGGTCTGGTCCTTTCAAAAAAAATTACATTCGTTTCTCATCAAGACTCACTCAGCTCCCACGGTGCGGAGTACATGAAGGAGCTTACAGGCATGTGGGTAGAAGGTTCTTGAACACAGGTCCAACAGGAATATTCGGATGGTATTTTTCCAAAGCCCCGAGGGTCAACAATACAGGCAGCAAGCGCCTGGGCCCCAGCAGGTAGCTCTCCTCCACCCACCTAAGAGTCTATTGCCTTTTGTGTCGCTATGACATATCCAGACTGGTTGATTCAGGTGGTTAATGAACAGGAGACTAAATGGGATTGTTGGCATCCAAGATGGAAACCAGAACATTGGGTGGCCAGCCTTGCTGGCAACATGTAAGCACGGCCTTTATGCACCTGAGCATCACGTTGGGAAATCTTTAGGAAGAGATGCTGTAAGAGATATCGACTCCCCTCCCCTCCCTTGTCTTAAACAAAATGAGATAAAACAGAACAAAAGAGTGTGGCCTTTCTATCTTTCTTGGTGCTTCTTGACTGACTGAGAGAACAGGAGGTCTATTCACATCCAACATCATGTTGGAAATTTGCCAAGTGATGTTTCCATGAAGTATAAACTGAACTCATGCCATTCTAGACTACAGAGCAAACTAAACCTCAGCATTTAGGATCAGAAGGATGCAGAGGCTTGCAAGAATCCAGGGGTTTGGTCTTAGTCCTGGTGAGAGTGCTGGACAGAGGGAACACTCCGGAAGGAAGGTTTATCTCCCTCACAGCTGTATGTCCTCTGCCTGGCAGAGGCTGAGCACAGTGCCAGGCATCAAGTAGCTGCTCCAAAAGCAAGTGTTGAGTGAATAAAGGCATGACAGAAAGTCAAATCCCAGCATTAGGTGATGCCACATCTTATTTATGGATGGGGTCAACAAGAACATAGACAGGCTTATGAAACTGGATAATTCTCGGAATTGGGAACTTGGAAGGCACAACACGGAGGTCCGTAAGCTGGAGAGAACACACACGTCCTGGGGGAGAACCAGCAGGTGCCTGAGCCTGTGCCTTGCCCCCAGCAGCTCTACGGGTCAGTCTCCGAGATTGAAGCAGGGGCAGGAGCCCAGCTGGTGGCTCAGCGCAGGCCTGGAGGGAGGGATGTGCCCACCGCCCAAACTGCCTTCATTTGAAAGAACAGCTGTTTGCCTGGGCCTAAGGCCGGGAAGAAAATGCTGAGCCATATGTCCTTAGTAAATCAGTGCGCGGCCCTATTAGAAGATGTGCCTGGGTGATTGATGGGAAGATAACCAGGCGGCCCTGCATCCTGCTCTAGTCTCATGCTGCAAGTTTGTTTAATGCTGAGACCTACCGACATCCACCCTGCTCCTGCCACTCCCATTTTTCATCAGAGAAATATTTGACAACCGCATGTACTCTAATGACTGTGGGAGGGAGGAAAGGAGATTTTCTTGGAGGCTGAGATTGCACAGTGCAGCATTGGCTCCAACAAAAAACGTCCCATTTTATGGCCTATATGTTACTTTGAACAACAATGAAACTGTTTATGAGGACTTGCAGGCTGACCTGTCATCATGAAATTGTAGTCACATGGGCCTTTCTTCCAAACACTTCAGACACCTAGCAGATGGGGAAACAGAGGCACCAGAACCTGCGTGTTGACAATTTGGGGAATGCAGTGAAGTAAAACTGTATCTGTATATCCAGGCTTTTTTCTTTTCTGAGTTGTCTTGTCACTGAGAGTAATAGTGTTGAAAAAGCCTGTAAGAAGTAATTCCAGAGGTTTCTCATTTCTTCCAATGGCATTGACAATAACTCTGAATAAGATGAAATCCTCAGATAATTTCAGTTATTTACATCGACCAACTGGTATCTCAGCACAGATACATTTGGATATTTTTAACAGGATTTATCAGCACATAGCACTGGTTGTATAGCTACTAAAATTTTACTTGGGGTGATTGTGATTTATTTGAAAAGCTAATATAGAACCTTTGAAGTTTTATTTAAAATTAATTGAAAAATACAAAAATCAATAGCTTTCTTTCATACCAGCAAAGATCATTTATAATGATGGAAAATTTTCATTCAAAATAACCCAAAATATGAGATACCTAGTAAGAAATCTTAACAAGAGGTATATAGGGCCTATATGAGGAGAATCATAAAAATTTCAGAGAAATGTAACAGGAAATTTGAATAAAGGAAGATGTACCATGCTCTTGGGCAGGAAGATTGAGTGTTTTGATATGTCAATTTACTCCAAATTAATTTAATGAAATTCCAATCAAAATCCCAATAGGATACTTTTTTGTCACAGTTATACCTGGTAAAGCAATTTCAACGTTCATTTGAAACAAGAAATGAGTGAGAATAGCCGAGAAAGTTTTGAAAAGGCAAACAGGGGGGCTCCTGGGTGGCTCAGTAGGTTCAGCTCTGACTTTTGATTTTGGCTCTGGTCATGATCTCAGGGTTGTGAGATCCAGCCCTAGACTGGATCCACACTGGGTGTGGAGCTCACTGGAAAAAAAAAAAAAAAAGGCAAAGAAGGAAATTTGATCTACCAAATATTACAACATATTATCCAGTTATAGTAGCTAAAGTAGTGTACAGGGCAAATAGAATATTAAAAAATAAAATGTTTAAAAAATAGACACTGGACAAAAATGTATAGAAAGAAATGGGTGGCTTTAAAATTAATCTTAGGATATATGATACTTTATCATTTAACTTAAACTGGCATTTCAAAGCCAAGGGGAAAGGATAGATCAGCAAACAAATGGTTCTGGGACGGTGCATTAAGTATTTGGGGAAAACGCCAGAAAGTCATATTATCTCAGGCTATATACCTAAACCAATTCTAGATTAACTAAAGAGATAAATATTAAAAATCTGATTATTCACACAGACTCAACTGAATAAATAAGACTGATTCACAAACATGGAAAACACAAGAAACAAAATTAGAAGGAAAGTGTGTGAAAGTATCTACCACAAATATGATGAAGAGATAATTTATTTAATATGTTAAGAAACTCATGCAAACTATTAAAAAGTCACTAAAAACCCATTAGAAAATAAAAATACCTGGCAGCCCGGGTGGCTCAATGGTTTAGCGCCTGCCTTTGTTCGGCCCGGGGCGTGATCCTGGAGACCCAGGATGGAGTCCCACATTGGGCTCCCTGCATGGAGCCTGCTTCTCTCTCTGCCTGTGTCTCTGCCTCTCTCTCTCTCTCTCTCTCTGTCTCTCAAGAATAAAATAAAATATTTTTAAAAAAGAAAAAGAAAATAAAAATATCATGAACAGACACTTGGTAGAAAAAGTGCAAATTGTTAATGGATGTGAAAAATGTTCAACTATACCGGTGGTCCACCAAATATAAATGAAAATAGTATACCATGTTTGGTCTATTAAATTAACAATAAGTAAAATAGAGCTCTTATTCAGAGCTGGTGAGTGTGAAATGAAATAGGCACTTTCATACACTTCTGTTGAAAGTATAAATTGGGGGATGCCTGGGTGGCTCAGTGGTTGGGTGGTTGCCTTTGGCTCTGGTTGTGATCCCCGGATCTGGGATCAAGTCCCGCATCGGGCTCCTGAAAGAGCCTGCTTCTCCCTCTGCCTACGTCTCTGCCCCTCTGTGTGTGTGTGTGTGTGTGTGTGTGTGTGTGTGTGTCTCATGAATAAATAAATAAATCTTTTTTTAAAATATTTTATTTATTTATTCATGACAGAATCTTTTTTAAAGATTTTATTTATTTATTCATGAGAGACCCAGAGAGAGAGAGAGAGGCAGAGACAGAGGCAGAGGGAAAAGCAGGCTCCATGCAGAGAGCCCGACGACGTGGGACTTGATCCTGGGTCTCCAGGATCACTCCCTGAGCTGAAGGTGGCGCTAAACCGTTGAGCCACCGGGGCTGCCCAATAAATCAATAAATCTTAAAAAAAAAAAAAAAAGTATAAATTGGTACAATCTACAATAGTATTGTAATTTAGCAATACTATTCAGAACCTTAAACACTCCTCTTTGTCATTGTGATTCTCAACTAAAGAATCTACTGTAACAAAATATCCAGGAATTTGGGCAAAGATCTAGATCTTGGAATTATTTGTAACAATATAGAATTGGAAAAACTCAACTGTTCAAAGAATGATTTATTGGTTGGATCATAAAGGAAAAAAAATGTAGTCTTTCAAGAAGAGGGAAGAGGTAGGAGGAAATTCTAGGGAGAAAGTAGAGGGTGGGTGTTTTTAAGGGTGTGTGAAAGTTCACTGCATGGCCAGTTTGGAGACTGCAAGTGTGTTTTGTCATAGCTGATGTGGGGCATGTGGAGGAGTAGGAGATGAGGCTCAGATGCTCTTATGTAGTTGTCTATCTCCTCTGAGATTCCTGAGATGCAGGAATCCTGTGTTGGTCATTTATATATATTCCCAAGTTTCTCTTTTCTTTTTTTCTTTAAAAATGATTTTATTTTTTTATTTGAAAGGGCAAGGGGGAGGGGAAGAGGAGCAGAGGAAGAGAAGCAGACTCTCTGCTGAGCAGGAAGCCAGAGGCAGGGCTGGATCTCAGGACCCTGAGATCACGACCTGAGTGGAAGCCAGATACTTAACTGACTGAGCCACCCAGGTGCCCCGCTTCCCAAGTTTCTGTTAGGTGCTTAATGAGTGTCAGTTAGTTAATAAATAAATTGATTTCTTTCAGATGTTGAGTGGCTTTGAGTTACATGTTATTGAGTTGTTACACTATAGCCAATGAAGATACAGTAGTTTCTTGGGAAGACAGTAAAAACTCTTCCTGAGTAAGTTGATTGACTTATGATGTACATTAAATGATATTTTAAAACAGACTCATTTGGACTTCAGTCAGTAGGGGGTGCACCAATGCTGGAAATTCCGCTATTAATAAAGAATAGTTTGTTTATTAATCTTACAGTTCTTCATCCTGATTACTATTTATCTCCTCTCTTCCTTGCTATCCATCTCCCACGGTTTTTCATTTCTCACTACTAGACATACTACTAATGGATAAGTAATACCTCAAAACTACCAGTTACAAAACTGGTTTTAAAAAGAGTTCATCTAATATTGGTATTTATTATACTTGTTAAAAGTAAGTGTGACATTTTTAAGAAATTGGTGCTAAATAGAGAAGGGCTTGAATTATGCTTATCATTTACTTAGGACAAATTTTCCATCAGAATAGATGAGAAAGTACTAGAAAAAAAACCAGCGGTAATAGTTTGATGATTTATGCGAACACTACTACTATAATTGGAGCAAGAATAATAGTGACCTTTAGAGAACAGGATATTTTATAAAGGGTTCATTAACAAGAAAGATTTGGCTTTTGGAACGTTTTTTTTTTTTTTCTCAAAGTTCTTCATGAAATAGAATTAAAATGCTATGGTTTATTGAAATTTCAAAAAAAGGACAGAAAATTGTGGAGTTGTATAGAAGAATTGAAGGGAAAGTAAGATGATTTTGTATACAGCATTTTTGGGGGACAAAAAAGAACTTGAATGGAAAATTTAAAATATGAAGATTATAGCTAAAAGTATCGTGTCAGCATTTGATAGAAGACAAATTAACAGCCATAGAACTCAAGGAAACAAAATGCAAATAGAAAAAGAGAGCTATTTGTGGTGGTGATAGGGGGATTTGGAAACTTGAAGTGCTTAAATTTCATTAGATAATGCTGTGCTCTTTTGGAATGATGATATAGAGAGGACCAGGGATCCTTTTCCTTTTAACTCTTTTAAAATGCTTATAAAGTGGCTTAAAAGAAAGGAAAATATCAGCTATGAAAATGATCACTCACATAAATCAAATTCAACCAAAAGTTTAAAAACTTTTTGAGAAGGAAAAATAATGAAACTAAAACAAGAAGAAAAACAACATGTGGAGATTCCTCTAAAAGGTAAGGATGCTCAAAAGGGATTTTTTTTTTTTTTTTTTTTTTTTTTTTTTACTTATGATAGTCACAGAGAGAGAGAGGCAGAGACACGGGCAGAGGGAGAAGCAGGCTCCATACACCGGGAGCCTGACGTGGGATTCGATCCCGGGGCTCCAGGATCGCGCCCTGGGCCAAAGACAGGTGCCAAACCGCTGCGCCACCCAGGGATCCCTCAAAAGGGATTCTAAAAGATATTTCAACAGCTGTGATCATGAGTAACATAAAAAGTCACAAAGGGGCAGCCCTGGTGGACCCAGCGGTTTAGCACTGCCTTGGGCCTGGGGCATGATCCTGGAGACCTGGGATTGAGTCCCACGTCGGGCTCCCTGCATGGAGCCTGCATCTCCCTCTGCCTGTGTCTCTGCCTCTCTCCCCCTCTCTCATGAATAAATAAATAAAATGTTTTTAAAAAGGCTTAAAAAAAAGTCACAAAGACAACTTAAAATTAAAAGTTTCCATAAAGATATGGCAATGATAATAAATATAGGAAAGTAAGGGTTACAATAGTGATATCAAATAATTCAAGAAAAAACATATTAAGTGAAATACATGGGCAGTTATACAAAGATAAACACTGTACACACTTAAGATATAATAACTGTCAATGTATAGGCACCTAATAACATAGCAACAAAACACACAAAGCAAGGAATGTAAGAACTTCCTGCAGAAACTAGCAAAAATTCATGTATAGGGGAGAATTAAGTTCCTTATAATCAAAACTATGGCAAGTAAGGTAAACAAAATTCTGTAGTCTATACATGAGGTATAATGTGTTTGGAATTACTTGAAGAACATGTGCCAATCTTAGCACTTCCTAGTTTACATAAAATTCAATGAATAAACTTCATCAGAGGTTTTATTGGCTACATTGTAACCAAAATACAAAAACTGAAATTAAGTCTTAAGAACAGACAAAAAAAATTGTAAGTCATTCAGATATATATGTATTTTTAAAAGATTTTATTTATTTATTCATGAGAGACAGAGACAGAGAGACGCAGAGACACAGGCAGAGGGAGAAACAGGTTCCATGCAGGGAGCGCAACGTGGGACTCGATCCCAGGTCTCCAGGATCATGCCCTGGGCTGAAGGTGGTGCTAAACCACTGAGCCACCAGGGTCGCCCTATTCTGATATTTTGAAATAATTTCCTAAAGAGCAGCTGATACAATGGGAAAATCAAGAGCTCAATAACAGACAATTAGAAATTGTATGTTATTATTAATATACTATATGTCAAAATCAATGGTTAGAGAAAATGTTAATAAAAGCTTTAAATGTTTTATTGTTAAAATTAAAAAGAGAAAATCAATAAATAATTCCATATAATATCTCAAGGAGTAACAAACACAAAGAAATAAAAAGATAAAGTCATAAATTGGAATGTAAAAAAGTCAATAAAAGTAAGAGCTGATTCTTTAAACTTTATTAATATAGACAAACTTCTGAGAAATCTAATAGATAAAAACTAAATAACACATAAAAATAGATATTAGAATGGAAATAGA
Source organism: Nyctereutes procyonoides (assembly GCF_905146905.1). Classification (NCBI taxonomy): domain Eukaryota; kingdom Metazoa; phylum Chordata; class Mammalia; order Carnivora; family Canidae; genus Nyctereutes; species Nyctereutes procyonoides. The sequence continues at coordinate 3,967,125 of NW_026575024.1, read as the reverse complement.
AATGTATCGAAATCACTATAAAAAATAACTATAAGTATGCTATGTACTTATAATTTTAAAAGAAATGGATAATTTCATTCAAAATAAAAATTCCTAAAGTTAATGCAAAACAAAGTAAATCTTTATAGATTGATAACAGCAGGGAAAAATCAGAAACTCATAAAAACCTATTACAATTTCAAGCCAAAAATCTCTGAATCTCAGTGAATTTTTAAAAATACTTTAAGAAATAGACATTACTAGGGACGCCTGGGTGACTCAGTGGTTAAGCATCTGCCTTTGGCCCAGAGCGTGATCCTGGAGTCCTGGGATCGAGTCCTGCATCAGGCTCCCTGCATGGAGCCTGCTTCTCTCTCTGCCTATGTCTCTTCCTCTCTTTCTCTGTGTGTCTCATGAGTAAATTTTAAAAAAAAATAAAAAAATAAAGAAATAGATAGTACTATGTTACAAAGAGTATTCCTGGCAGAGAAACACTTAATACATTTCTGATAAGGATAAGCACTCCATACAAGCAGTAAATGTCATGAAAACAGATGGGAAAATCTTAAATAAAACTTTATCAAATAGGCATTGCATTATGGAGTTAAATGTATCCCTGAATGGGCAGCCCTGGTGGCGCAGCAGTTTAGCACCACCTGCAGCCTGGGGTGTGATCCTGGAGACCCAGGATCGAGTCCTACATCGGGCTTCCTGCATGGAGCCTGCTTCTCCCTCTGCCTGTGTCTCTGTCTCTCTCTCGCTCTCTCTGAATAAGTAAATAAATAAATCTTAAAAAAAAAAAGTATCCCTGAAATGCAAGGATGGTTCAATTACAAAGTGTTATAAGACAACAGTGAATTAAATAAAAGCCCTACATATATAGTCATTCCCATAAATGCCAAAAAGTAATTTTAGAAAAATTGACATATATTCCAAGTACATATTTTTTAAAGAAATTCAAGTACATATTTTTAAAGTATATTTTCTCAAAATATTATGAAATTATTTTTTTTAAATCAAGAGACAATGTTTTAGTCAATGGACAACTCTAGAGACATAAAAGCAGAATAAAATTAGGGTGTTGCCTTAATGTAATATTGTTTTGGAATATCTGTTCAATAAATTAAGAATCAAAATTAAGATATAAGAATACATGTTGGGCCCACAGAAATAAAAACATCCCATTTCAAGTGATAAAAAGTATAAATAAACCTGCAAAACGTTGTCAAATATAAGACATGTCTACAATTAATAACATTTATTAATAGCATTCAAATGTACCAGCATTGCTGTTTCATTAATTATAACAAGGAAGAAATCACAACAAGAAAATTAATTATACATTTATTACTTAAGAATAAACTTAACAAGAAATAGTCTATGAATAACAATGAAAAATTTACTGGGAAGTACAGAAGAAGACAATCGAATGTAGAACAATGCTGTGTTCTAAAAGAGAATAAATTTTCCAAGGATGATAGTTCTTCCCAAGTTGAATTAAAATCCTTAGGCAATGTTAAATAGAACAAACAAATGAAACAACCAAAGAAAATAATTATAAAATTCATTAGGATAAAAAGACCATAAAAATATAAACAAAAAACAAAAATATATATAAACAATTTGGGATGCCTAGGTGGCTCAGCGGTTGAGTGCCTGCCTTTCACCCAGGGTATGATCCTGGAGTCCCAGGATCGTGTCCCACATCGGGCTCCCTGCATGGAACCTGCTTCTCTCTCTGCCTGTGTTTCTGCCTCTCTCTCATTGTGTCTCTCATGAATAAAAAAATAAATAAAATCTTTAAAAAATATATAAACAATTTAAATAAGTGGAAACTAACCCAGATGGCAGAGATTTACCATGAAGCTAATGAAATAACTTAAGTTCTCATAGTTTTTGTAAGCTTTACAAAAGTAAATATATTTCCCCTATATTTCTCCATCACCCAAATTGTATAAGCTTCCCCAAATTGTATAAGATGCCACAATATTTTATTCTATCGTGTCAGATATAAAATTATGTTATAAATCTATAACAATGAAATGATTACCCAAGTGGTGTAGAAAAATAAATCAAGGGATCCCTGGGTGGCGCAGCGGTTTGGCGCCTGCCTTTGGCCCAGGGCGCGATCCTGGAGACCCGGGATCGAGTCCCACGTCAGGCTCCCGGTGCATGGAGCCTGCTTCTCCCTCTGCCTGTGTCTCTGCCTCTCTCTCTCTCTCTCTCTGTGACTATCATAAATAAATAAAAATTGAAAAAAAAAACCTTTAAAAGAAAAATAAATCAAAAGAGTAGGGAAAAAAAGCTAGAAATAAATTCATGAAATGAATTTTATCTCTGTGTTAAAGTGTCAAAAAATGTGATGAATGAATGAGTAATTTAATGTATGGTATAGGTAACATTCTAAGTAAGGTCCCAAATATTAGCAACAGTATGATATGGGCAACAGATGCTGGCCATTCTCACCAGGTGCCCTGTACAGGGGGGTGTAAATTTAATCTAACCCTGGCTTAAATTAGGAAATTGGGAAATACACTTTAGATCCATATTGTACACTATATTGAACTCTGGATGGATTAGTATATTACGCAAAAGGTATCTGATTCAACAGATATTTAGAAGAGGGATACAACTTTAAGGCTGAAGCAATACAGGAACCTGAACATTAAACTATTAGGCTGTGTATACCACTTTCATAAATTGAAAATTAACAAAATCAAAAAGGAGACAATTATCTAGGAAAGGAAATATGGGAGTCAAATGTGACAAAAGGTTAATATTTAGAGAAGACACCTCAATATACCAATAAAATGAAGAATCCAATAAACAAAGGGACAAAGTTCACAAGTGGACAATATATACAAGTGTGGAGAGTAAACAAACGTCAGAAGAAGTGTTGGGTTTCCATATGAATTAAAGAAATGCTAAGTAAGATAGCTTTAGGTGCTGTTAAAACAGTTCACATTAGCAAAAATGTTGAAAAAGATTGGGGTGCCTGGCTAGCTCAGTTGGTCAAGCGTGCAGCTCTTGATCTTGGGGTCCTGAGTTCAAGCCCCAGGTTGGGTGTCAAGATTAAAAAATAAAATCCTAAAAAATAAAAATAAAATAAAATCTTTTTAAAAACGATTTTATTTATTCATGAAAGACACACAGAGAGAGGCAGAGACACAGGCAGAGGGAGAACCAGGCTCCCTCTGGGGACCCTGATGTGGGACTCAATTCCAGGGCCCCAGGATTACACCCTAAGCCGAAGGCAGATGCTGAACCACTGGGCCACTCGTGCATCCCAAAATAAAATAAAATCTTAAAAAAGATAATGCCTATTGCTAGTACGGCTGTAGTTACACTGATAACTGTGTTGCTACATGTAATAATTTTCTTTCAATCAGAAATAAAAAGAATATATGGGCAATATGAAAAATAGAATAATAAAAATGTTTCTGCCTCTTTATAATCTTACATCTGAGAAAAACTGTAGTTCATGAAGAGGATATGGAATGTTGAGCCAGAAATTCTAGATTCGAATCCAGACTCTATTATTTTCAAGCTGAGTGATCCTGGGAATATTGTTTACTCTCTGTCCCTCAGTTTCCTCATTTGCAAAGATGTACCTCACAGGGTGGCAGTGAGGGTTAAAAGCAATGGTGCGCATGCAGACGAAAAGCTCTGCATTTCCAATGGCACTTGGTACCTTTGTGCATGAGCCTCAGTTTCCTTATCTGGAACGTGAGAATAATAATACCTATCTCACAAGTTCCTTGGAATAAAGAAATCAGATAACACATGTATTCTTTCACTCAACTATTGGGGTCCAGTCCAGCAGTCACAGGGTGCTGCTGATCTAGATGCGGGCCACACTGGGTGAATAAGGCAAGCCCAGTTAGCCATTCCGTGTCCAACTGGACCTGCATCCGGGGACGATCCTGTGGTGATCGTGCTGCCAGTGTCAACAGACACAAACAAGCTCTCATTAGCAGTTCTGATGGTGTGGTGCAGTGTGCTCCCAGCGCTCCTCAAGGGAGGTTTCACATTTGTATTCCTTTTCTGTGCCCTCTGCACAGAACAGGGGCTCAAATTAATATTCCACCCATTGGATGGATGGACGAATGCATGCATAAATGTTTACAGGAGGAGGGCAATTGTTTTAATGAATAATCAGAAGTCCCCTAAATGCCCAATACAAGAGGAGTGGCTGAGCAAACAGTGTTGTAATCACTCAGGGGAAGAGTCTGCAGCCATTAAAATGGAAAATTATGAGGATCAGGAAAGACAGAAAAATATTTGATATAATATTACCTGGGGAACAAAAACAGAATGCAAATTTGCATATACTTCCCAGGTACAACTACATGTTCAAAGTGAAAGCAGATATTGAAAACAAACATTTTTATTACAGAGGCAGCGGGGGGGGGGGGGACGGGGGAATTCTGGATGAAGTAGAAAAAAAATCCTTTAATGATTTGAAATATTAGGTATGCAATAAAATCACAATGAGAAAGAAAATGGTGGTTGTACAGAGAGAAAAAATAGGTAATCTTATTCAATGTCTTTTTTTTTTTCTGAAGTGTAACTTACAAAGAGTAAAGTGCACTTGAGCGCACTCTCAATGAATCCTTACACACCTATCCATCTGCTTAACCTTCACCCAGATCAACTCCTAGAACATTAAAGCTGGGTAATTTTAAACAGGAAGAAGAGTTTGGGGCTATGGGGCGAACGGTGGAGGGAAAAGCAGCAGACAGCGTTATTTTGCAGAAAGCTATCACTGTGTTCCTAATGGGGAAGGTACTGTGTTACGATGTGTAAAATCTGCAGAGAATCTAGCTCCCATTTTTAGATGGAATTGGGAAGTTGACAGATTTCCCAAGGCAAACAATGTGAGCAGACTTTTATCCCCCCCCCTTCCACCCCTTTACACTAAAAGGCCCAAATGGAACAAAATCACTTTAGAATGATTACATATAATATGCATAACTGCAAATCTGACACCACCAAGGTAATAGGCATAACCTCCCTTTTCGGTGCAGCAGGATAAACAAAGCGACACAGAAAAACCCGACTGAAGACAGGACTCTGAGATGCACCCTCCCCATCACCTCCCCATCACCTCCCCATCCCCCCCCCCCCCCGCCCCCAACCTCCAGTTTGGGTGGGAAAAGACGGGACTTGCTCGCAATCCGCGGGGTGGGGGTGCGAGGAGATCTGCAGGCCCTTGCCTCGGTTCCCCCCCCGCCCCCCGGGCTCAGAGGCCCCGCAGCGCCCCTAGCATCCTCCCTCCCGTCCCCCCTCCCTTGGGTGGGTGCCTGGCGGGGCCGGGGCTCGAGCCCTCCGCAGGCGGGGGCGGGGCTGCGGCTGAGTCACCGCGGGGGGCGGGTGGGGGCGCGCGGGTCAGGGACCCTGACGTCAGGCCCCGAGCCAGTCTTTAAAAATAGTGAAATGCTCTGTGAATCAAAATGATCCGACGGGGAGAAAACAAGCGGGCGATGGAAGGTCGTCCTGCTTCCTACCAGTAATTTATCCTCGACCTCAAGCCGGATCGAAATAGACCCAAGCGCCTTAGGTATCCAGGAGCTCAGCAGCAGCCGTCAGGGGGGACGCAGGAACAGCCCAGGGATGTGGGGTTGTCGTGGGGGGGGGTAGCGAAGAGCCCGGCCCCTTCCCCATCGCGGTAACCTGAGCAGGTGGGATGGCAGGTCTTTGGGACAGGTGACACAGGTCTGGCGCATCCTTACTAGCAATCCCGTGGGGCCAGGGTGTCAGTGGGTAGGAAGCTCAAGCTTCCAAGTGAACCCCAAAGAAAAACGGATCCAAGTATGTTTTGTGATTACATAACGTGCCCAGACTTGAACGCCCAGGTGGTTTATTCACATATGCCAGACGGGTACTGCTCACCTGTCTTGAGCAGTACCAGCTTTAATTAATTTAATTGGTTTCCTTCTTTTGATGGAAAATAGAAATGTATGAGTTAACTGCCCCAAACCCCCCACTCCCTCCTCCCCCCCTGCAAGGAAGGCCTTTGTGAGATCTGCATGATGAGGTAGCTAAGTTCTTGAGTGGATGCTCCCATATGAGCATATAATCACAAACAGCATATTTAAACAGCACCAAAGCTGGACACGCAGCTGGCGTTTAATAAATTCCGAATAACTAGTCAGGCCACGTCAGTAGCTCTAAACTCAAAAATCAATTCTGTAACATTAATAATAAAAACAATCACCTGTGGGAATTAGGGTTTTTGCTTCTTTTAGTAATTCCCAAGCTTGTGGTAATGAGTGCAAAAAGTAGGATTTACCTACTGAATAAAAAATGCTCTATTTATAAAAACCAAGCCAGGCCAATAATTAAACACCGTATTGCTTTAAAGGATAGTTTTAAATTTTAGTCTCCTGATAAAATTAGCTAGCTCTAATTTTTAAAATGATAAACAGTGCAGGAGAGGCTAGAGGGCCTATTAAAAAAAAGATAACCTGAAGCAACTCGAAAGCAAAAACAAACAAGTTAAATTCAGTTTCTGTTGTTAGTCTTTACATATTATCAAGATGTTGTCATAAATTGTAAGATGAAGGTGGAAACACGGTTTTAATGAGGCCCACTGGATTTTTTCTGGGTTCATTTCAGGTACATTTTATCCATATGACAAAACATCAATGTAGAATTAAATAGTATGCTGGCAAAGGGTTACAGAAAATAAGCACATTTTATTTTACCTTTTCTTTTCTCCCCACTGCTCTTAGTAGTATCCATAAGCTGCAAATGAGGGACAGCGACAAGTATTAATTTGTGCTGTTGGGTATAGTTGGAATAATTTATATCAGTAAAGGCTGGTAACAAATGGCTGCAGGGAAAATCCAGCCCCATCCTTACAGATAGAGGCACAAATTTATCAAGGAAACCTCGGTTGAGATTACAAAATGATGAGTATGAAACATAAAAAAAGACTTTAGGCTGCATTACATTTTTAAGAGATAATTACCTGGATATCAAAGAAGGTAAAGAATCTGACTGTATTGACTGGACATTACGCCTCTGATTCTCTAATTACCAGCAAGCTGATTTATAATGGTCTAGGGGGACGAAAAAGATAATTGTTTCCTCAAATGAAATCTCATGACTTCTCAGAGGGAAGCCACATTCTGTGTCCCACTGTAGAGGAGAGTCTTTGCCCTTTTCTTTCGAAGGGATTTCAGAAACATAAAACATATTTATGATAAATAGACAGCTATTATAATGAAACAAGTTGGAGTCTGCAATGAGTTAGAATGATTTAAAAAGAGTTTTTTTTAATCTCTTTTTTTAAATTTTATTTATTTATGATAGGCACACAGTGAGAGAGAGGCAGAGACACAGGCAGAGGGAGAAGCAGGCTCCATGCACCGGGCGCCCGACGTGGGATTCGATCCTGGGTCTCCAGGATCGCGCCCTGGGCCAAAGGGCAGGCGCTAAACCGCTGCGCCACCCAGGGATCCCGAGTTTTTTTTTTTTTTTTTAAAACAAACCCATAACAGGCTTGCATCCTTTCCAAGCTATTTTGAACAACTGATTCTATTTATTAGATGAAAAATTTCAACCTTTAATATTGCTAAAGAATAAACAACAAAGATGCCGGCTCAGAATAAGTAACCAGTCAGATATCCTACTGGCGTGACAGAGTCATGCTTTTACCTCCACGAGTATAAAATATTAATTAGAAATATCTTGAGAGGGATCCCTGGGTGGCGCAGCGGTTTGGCGCCTGCCTTTGGCCCAGGGCGCGATCCTGGAGACCCGGGATCGAATCCCACGTCGAGCTCCCGGTGCATGGAGCCTGCTTCTCCCTCTGCCTATGCCTATGTCTCTGCCTCTCTCTCTCTCTCTCCCTGTGTGACTATCATAAATAAATAAAAAAAAATTAAAAAAAAAAAAAAGAAATATCTTGAGAGCCATGTTTTAGAAGAAAGTCACATAATCCAGAGACTCTGCCAAGGATTGCCCACAATATCTGGCATATGCTAAGAAATAACCTGGTGATGGGGATCCCTGGGTGGCTCAGCGGTTTAGCGCCACCTTCGGCCCAGGGCGTGATCCTGGAGACCCAGGATCGAGTCCCTCATCGGGCTCCCTGCTTGGAGCCTGCTTCTCCCTCTGCCTGTGTCTCTGCCTCTCTCTCTCTCTGTATGTCTCTCATGAATAAATAAATAAAATCTAAAAAAAAAAAAAAAGCCGGGTGAAAGACAAAACAAGAAACTCCACCTGTGATGAGCAAGGAGATCAAGGAAACAGTGCAAGTGGACAGAGGGGACAGAGGGGACCCAGGCACTGCAATGAGCAGAAGGTGCTTTGAAACAACTGTGCTTAATAAGCTAACGAAAAGAGCCAAACGGGGAGCAAATGGATGAGAAGCTGAGATATTTGAAAGTGAATTTGAATGTATCAAAAAGCTGCTCTGCCTGGCCATGGTCCCAACAGTGTTGAGTGGCAGTGGCCTGAGGGGTCCCCGGGCCCTTGTTCCCAGCCTGAGCAGTGATGTGAGTGAGCTAAAGGGGCTCCCCAGCCTTCCCTTAAGGTCTGGGCCCCGTACTGTCTGTAAGTTCTCTCTCAATAAGAAAGATAGCTATGTTAGGAGAGATTTTTATTTGGATATTAAACCATTCTGAAAGGATCTCACCTCTTTCTTTCCTTAAAAAATGCTCAGATGCTCAGTCTAATCTCTTTTTTTCAGTTGCTGAGAACCGCAGCTTTAGGATCCGGATGGTCTCCCTAAATTATTACTGACATCGGCTGTAAATAAAATGGGACATAATTGCTTGGAAACCTCAAGACTGATGGAAAATTATTCCGATCAAGATCTTCTTATTAAAATGTTATCGTTTCAAAATTTGGCAGTTGATATCTGGTCTCCCCATGACGCCAAATATGATAAAAGTCAAGTATTCAATGAGCTCTCCAGGTGGATCAAGGAACACAGACTTGTTAAAATCTCTCCTGCATGTCCAGGCTGTTACATACGTCAGCAAGCAGTTTAGTAATCTTGGTGAATGGAAACGGGGGCAGGGGCCAGCTGGGGGAGGGAGGGGTGTCAGGCGGTGACAATCTGACTCAGTCTCCGTGTTCTCTCAGCCCAGATTGGACCCCAGAGGAGGCAACATGCCTTTAAGCCCAGACGGGGCAGGGGCGGGGGGCATCTTCCTCTCTCACCCCTAGAACCCAAGAAGCAAGGAAGCTCTTCATTTATTGCTCTCATTAGAGGCTCAAACACAGGGTATCAAACTTGCAAAAATTCTTTTCACATAAGAGATTTCTGATGGCCATTTAATGACTTGTTTCGATTTTCTGTTCATTCCAGACACTGCTGTCTGGGAATGGCATTTCAATGGAAGATATCATGCGTTTCTCCCCAAACATTTTCAGCTACCTGACAGGAAACATGATGAACCATTCTTTTAACCCGAGTGGGGTGTTTATTTCCTGGGTTTTCAATGCTGTCTCCAGCGTTTCAATTTTCTGAGCATTCAGAGGCTTCTCCTGATTCTCCCTTCTTAAAAGGTTGTCAAGGCTGCTGCCAGCCCAGGACTGTCTCTGAGAATTGTTTTGCTGGCACACAACAGACAGGGATTAGATTGTTGCTTCCTCGTTTGCCACAGGCATGTTTTGGAATCAGTAGACCTCCGTGAGACAAATCCTGCGGGAGGAAGGCATGCCCCTGCTCCGAAGCACAGATGGACAGAATGTGGCCCTGGGACCAAATCCAGCCAGTTGCCTTTCGGGGCGGCCCGTGGGCTAAGGAGGCTGCCTGTGTTTTCAGATGGTTGGGAAACATCAAAAGAGGGTTGGTACTTTGTGACATGTGAAAATTAGAGGAGATTCAATTCTCATCGTCCATGAATAAACTAGTGTTGGCACAGAGCCCCTCCCCTTTGCCTGCATGTGGTGCATGGCCACCTGCCTGCTGTAACTGTGTGTGGGGGGGTAGTTGTAGCAGAGACACCTTGGCCACCAAGACCTCACGTACTTACTGTTTGACCCTTTACAGAAAAAAGTTGGCCCACTGATACGGGTTAAATTATGCGCCCCCCCCCCCCCCCCCCGTGAATGTGGCCTGATTTGGAAATGTTTTTTTTTTTGAGATGGTCAAGTTTAGATGAGGTCATTAGGGTCAGCCCTAAACCAACATGCCCCACAAGGGGGAAGTTTGGACACGGACACGGGTGCACACAGAGGGAGAAGGTTACGTGACGATGAAGGCAGAGGGGCCCGATGGTTGTACCAGCCAAGGAGAGCTAAAGGTTGCCAGCAAAACTCTGCAGGCTGGAGGAGAGGCCTAGGCCCGATCCTTCCCTCCCGCCTGCAGAGGGAGGGTGGCCCTGCCGGCATCTTCATCTGGGCCTTCCAGTCTCGGGGACTGCGGGGCGACGCATTTATGTCATTGGAGGCACCCGGTGTGTGTGTACCTTCCGACAGCAGCCCTGGGAGACGGAATCACTGCTCCCCGTGTCAGGTGGAATAGCATAGACACTAGCCCCTGAAAGGTGCTTGTGCCCCTTGGAGGTCCCTGGTTCTTAAGAGCATCTGACTTCGACAAATGCCACAGGTACTTTTCCATCTCTCCTCGTTGCCCCTGTGGAACGGGCTGCAGGACAGCCCGAGCTCTTGCTCGGTGATGGGCCCCCTCACTGCCGGCTCTCTACCCTTTGTACACTCCCCAGCTCCCCCCTGTGACACATAGCTTATTTTTCCCAAATAACAAATGAATCAGAAACTGTCAAACTCCCACCTGAACCAACTTCTCATAGCCTCCTATTCAAAAATTATAATTTTCCCGAGGCTTCTAAATGATTAAACAAGAATGGTTGCATGTGATTTTATTTTTTCCCTTCTGATACATCCTCAAGAGCATGTGCCAGTGGAAGTGTCCGGCAGATTCCCAGGATATAGGGAAACTTTTGGCTCTTCGTTCTAATATCCCAGATGATAAAACGAGGAAGTAAATGTTTTGGGCTCCTTTGAAGAACATGTTGGGAGACCAAACCTGCTTTCAGAAAAGTTCTCAGTTAAAATATTTGATGGAAGCAAGCTACCGTGGAGAATAAACAATAAATCCTCTCGACTCACGTTCTACAATTAGTTAGTTTTGGAAAATGTCTAAAACATTCGTGGAAGTCACTCCAATACAGGTATAGGCTGCTCATGGAGCACCACGCGAACACTTAGATGTGCATCAAATAGAAGCCGGGGGGTGATTATTCACTTGAACAACAGGGCTTTGGGATTCTTGTGCAAGTGATTTGGTTTATAAACGTTGGGTCGTATGTTGTTTTAGAGCACATATCTTGCAAAAAAAAAAAAAAAAAAAAAAAAAACCCAAAGCTCCAGTTCCTAACCAAACAAAAAGATTTACTGAGAAGCTTTTAGACGTCCAGTTCTCATTCTGGTGCCATGGGGAAAAAAATATACTGGGACGTAAACTTTGACCTCGGTGAATTTATGGAATTCATTTTTAGTCTGCTTGCAAAGATTAGAAAATTATGCAGTTAAGGGCTAAATGGATGGAAAGATTTATATGTGCAGCCGATGTTCTGAGCAAACAAAAAGTCCTTGCAGCTGTCATGAAACCACTTGGGGGGGTGGGGGGGTTGTTAATCCCGCGGTCCCTCCAAGGAGCAGGAGACGCAGAGGGTGGAGAAAGGATTCTTGCGATAGCAGGAAGCCTGACACAGTAAAAATAAATGACGCGGTTGGAAGATAGGAGAAGTCCCCCCCCCCATGTAGAAATGGGCTATATCCCCAGAGGTGATTTTTAAGGGTTTTTCATTTCTTACAGAAAATATGATACATGGTGGTCGGCTTCCTGCAATAGCCAATCCACACAGTTTCTGAGTCTTGTTCTGGAAAGGGGGGACCTGCATCTGTCATTACAAAGGAAGCAGTAGAAGGAGGCAGGGCTGGATTCAGGAACTCCAACATGGCAGGGACATGATTTCTCTTTACCTCTGGGCTCTTCCTTGGCTCCCTAGTCTCCTTCTTCTCCACCTGTGCTCTCCACGTTGTGGCAAAAATGGCCCCTGGCAATTCCAGGCCTTCATCTGACCAGCTCAAGGGCCTCAGCTGGTTGGGAACAGTACAGAAGCACCCTGGACCCTCTGGCTCCAGGGAAAATCAACAATACCGATCCTGTCTTTCAAGTGGTAGTGTTTTTGTTCATCCTGAATTTTTTTTTTGCATTATTTTTTATTTTAAAATATCTTGCCTTAAACTATTCTTGACCTCGTTTACTGAGGTTTTGATGCCTCTTTATATGTTGTGTCCAGGTGAGTGCCTGGCTCACTTCAACCTGGTTCCAATCCTGGCTTCACCTGTGAGATTACTCTCACCTCTCAAGTGTCCAGACCCTAAATCCCATGCTTTTCCCCAAAGTACTTGTTGTGGGTTGAATTGTGTCTTCTCAAAAAGTAGGTCGAAGTCCTAGCCCCTATACCTAGGAATGTGAGCTTATTTGGAAATAAGGTCTTTGTAGATGCCATTGAGTCAGGATGAAGTCATTTAGGTGGAGAGGAAGACTCCATGTGAACTACATGTGCAGGGAGAAGAAGACATTGGAAAGATGCTTCTAGAAGCCAAGGAAGGCCAAGTGCTTGGGGTCTCCAGAATTGTGAGCTAATAAATAAATAAATTTCTGGGGTTTTCAGCCACCCCCTTTTCTGTGCTCTGTGCCTCGCAGCCCCAGGGAATGAACAGTCCCCAGGCCCCCGGCCCCTCTTTTGGGCTTAACTCCTGAGACCCAGACCCTAGAAGCACACGCTGGCTTCTCTGCCTCTTTACAACTTTGTCTCCCTTTGCTGCTTAAATGTTGGCTCTGGTGCTGCTGCTGCGAAGTCTCTTGTGTGGAGCTTCCAGAAACCCCCTTTCTATAGTGTAGGAAAAAGCCACTCTCGTGGACTGGCAGCCAGGGGTGCCCACGACCAACGACGTGAAGGGGGCGGTTGGGGGGGGTTACTCAGAGTAAACTGGAAGGTAGTTGACAGTCTGTGGCACAGATCACAGCCTCCAGAGGATGGGGATCTGGCGATGCCAGTGGGGGGGGGGAGGGGGCAGGAGGGAGCATTAATTAATGAGATGTAACTTCAAAGTTACTTTTTACTCTGCCATAGGTTTTTTTTGTTTTTTTTTCTGCCATAGGTTTTTTTTTTTTTTTTTCTGCCCTAGGTTTTTAGCCAGGAAATAAATCCTACTGTTTCTGCTTCAAGCCATTTTGCCCACCTCCCCCACAACCTGGTTACCCAGACTGGTCAAATAATGTCCTTTTTTCTCTGATTTCACTTAGGTGCTTCTTCCAAACAGGGTGATTTCAGGCTTAGAGGAATTTCTTATTACTTGGCCACAGAGGGCCTGCTCTTCTGCATTGCTTGATATTGCTACTTTAAGAAAAACAAGGCATAAATGGAATTTCATAGCAATCTGTTGTGTATGTGGAATTGCTATTAGGAGTTCATAAATCTCTTTCTTGAGGAGGCGAAATGGGAGGCGTAAGGGCAGGGAAAGATGAGCTTACAAAATGCAGCTCTCTGGTCAGGGAGCAAGCACAGGTTTGCAAAGAGCAAAAAAACGAGGGTCCAGGAATGAACATCTACGTTTTGAAGCGCAAGAGGCAGGGGAGGCTCTGCGGAGCTGATAGGAACAGTGATGCGATGCACAGACACAGATGCAAACTTGGTACGTGGAGCAAATGAAGGTGACGTGTGCTTCTTTCTACCTCCCAGAAACAAGCAAAGGGCCACTCAGGTGAGCTCAGACGTACTCTCCTGAAAAAGTGGACTTCTTTTTCTCGTGCCTGGAAGGCATCGTGATTTGATCCCATGAATTCTTAAAGAATGAGAATACAAATCAAGGCAGTTGCAGCAAAGCGGGGCATCAGTGCGCGGGGGGGAAGCCTGAGATGCCTTAAAATGAAGGGCCACGGAGCATGCCCGTGGAGCTTGCTTGGCACAGCACGCAGGACGGCTCCACCGGGTGCATCTTAGCAAATGTGAGTCCTCCAAAGACATGCTTTCGTGCCTAAAATGCAGTACACGTTTATGAAACGTACTCGATTCTGATCAACTCTGCAGCGCTCCTGAGATAGAAAAACTTGCCGGATCTCTTCCCAGCTTTCACACCCTAAAGGGAAGGGGGGGGGGGGAACAACTTTTAGAACTACCACGCTGAACTTTGATGCTAGCCTCAGAAAGTTAGTGCTTAGTCTCACATCTCTTATGTAAACTGGGAGGCGCACGATTTCATTTCAACTTATTAAGTCAATTACCTGAAAAATAGACACCAAATTACAATGTATACTGTTTTTTTCCCACTCTATAGAGAATCAAAATGTCACAGGTAGGTGGGATACAACAGAATTTAAAAAGTTTTCTGCTTATGAATGATACATAATTTCAAATGACTCATAGCACTTGTTGAAACAAAGTATCCAACCTGGCTGACTCATAATAACGCTGACACTGGAGTTTCAAATAGAGTTTCCATAATAACAAAAATTGACCCAACCTATGCTTTGCAGAGAGTTATCTTGACCATAACAAATTGGTGATGATCAAGCTATCAGTCATCCGAACAAGCGATGGATACTGTCCCAGGGTAATGCACTCGATGACCTAGCTCCATCTGGAAGCTCCACGGGCACGGCTTTCGTAACTTGAACAGAATGCTATGGGATGCATTTAAAAATCTTTTAAAATGCAGGCTCTATTGTCAAGCTCTGATGAAAAAGGAACGCTCTTTATTCACCTATAATTTTGAAAATGGCCTCATTTATTCTCCAAGTACATTCGAGACATTTTGGATAATTGAAGAATACTGTATTTCTTAAAAAACAAGGTGTGAGAAATGTCGATATTATTTGTTTCATCTCTTCCTGCTCCCACAGAGCCCGAGGAGATTGTACAATGGATTGGATTTTTCACTTTGGTGTCTTTTCAAGGAGAGGGTCTCAGAACAGAAAAATAGAGCCCTAAATAATTGAGACTGATTCACACTTACCAGCTCGCAACCGTGTTCTACTTACTAATTTGCAACACCTTTACGGAATGTCAGACCCCCTCCGTCGCAGCTCCCTCTGCCAGTATGGAAGATGGAGATATTACTTGCACAACAGAACTTCAAAGGGGAGCACTTCAGAAACAGACTGAGGACTCTTTGCATTTTGTCTTCATTTCTAAAAGAGGAGAGAGACTCGTGGAGGGAGGTTAGCAGGTTAGCTTTTATTTCAAGTCCTGTATTCATATCCTTGAGCTTCACTGTCATTATAAACCCTTTGGCCTTGTGAGGAGAGCACCCATTACTTTTTCCCCCAAAGGAAACTTCTGGGGGAGGAACTGCAAAGTCCTGAGGAGTGGTAAGCATCTCCTAAGATCTGATTCTTCTAGTCTTCTAGAGTTCTAATACCATCATCTGTACATTGGGTCAGTAATTGCCTAGAACCCACTATGTGCCAATGAGAGCGTAGAATAAAAACGAAATGGCACCTGGCATTACAGAGTGCACTCGGGTAGCAGGAGAGAAAGTTTCAGAATAAGCAAGTCCTTCGTTAATTGCAGGGCATGAAGGGTCAGGGGGGAAGCGAGGGGGTGGAGGGCGAGGGGGATGCTCATTGGCGCAGATCGGGTTGGGCACCTGAGGAGGTGACACTTACCCTGAGATCTGAAGGATGGAGCAGATCTGGCCTCCTGCCAGCAGGAGGAGGCATTTTCAGGGAAGGAAGTGGAAGTTGGAGGCCCGAGGCTGTGTGAGGACCTAGGGGGTCCGAGTCAGCAGGAACCCTGTTCTCTCTTCTTCTCCTTCTTATCCCCCCATCTCCCTCTGCTCCTCAGGAGGACGCCAAGTCAGACTCAAGTCAGGTGAGGGTGTGGGGTGCCAAGTGCAGTAGGGTTGAGAGCAGCCCTGAGAGGGTATGTGTGTACACATGCCCCTTAGCGTGTGCAGGTGTGTGCTTTCCCAGGAGGGATCTATCCTTTGCTGTGCCACAAGTTGCCTGGTAGACCTGGAATCTCTGTGCCACCTGCTTGTTCTTATGTAAGTTACTCCACAATGTGAGTGGCATCTCTTTAGATGTGGTGCAGTGCACGACTTGAACACCTGTACACAGCTGCCCTGGGGGTGAGGGAGGCATCAGGGATGGTGCAGCGTTCTGACTTGTGCTACTGGCAGTGCCATAACTGAGCTCGGGAGAACTGGAGGCCACAGTTGAAGAAAAGAGGAGGACTATCCCCCCCCCCCAATGTGGCTATTTTTTTCCAGTTACACTGTGTAAAATGTCACAGGGGTAGTGGGCAGTCTCACTTTGTCCCTTTATCCTTTAAACCCAATAGGAGTACACAAGTCAGAAGCAAGCTCCAGCACCGTTGTGACTATCATATGGGTGGACCATAGGATCTGGGTCAGACTGCTTTGGTTTCTGCTGGGCCTCTCCATCTGCCAGCCGGTAGGCCCCTGACCCTTCTGAGCCTCAGCTTTGCCATCTGTAAAGTGGGAAGTTCACATGGCTAGTAAGTGGAGACACTTGGGTTAGAACCCGGGTCTTTGTGACTCCCAGGTCCTGCTTTCTATCATTTTACCTTGTGTCTGGATTCGCATACCCATTCTCAGTTGGGGGGAGGGATCTTCTTTAAAGCAAACATTTAAATGTTACTTTTTTATTCCTACAAAAGAAATCTAAGTTTTTCCAAGCAAGTAAATTTTAAATACAGAATTTCAAAATTTTGATTAGAGAATATCAAGTATCTCCTCTTGGTCTATGTGACATATGGTAACGATTTGCAAGTTATTCCAAACTATTTCTATCCTTTGTTATAGGAAGTTAAGTAAAGAAATGGCTTCATTTTTACCTTGTTGAAATGTGGTCAGCTGGAATGAGATGTATATGGCCCAAGAGTACAGGACAGTTGTAACCAAACTCATGTTTTATATATTCTGATTCTTTTATTTATGTGTTTTAAAGTGTTATTATTTTATGTTTTGGAGCTGATAAAGCTTGGCAAAGAGTGTTTAGATTTTGGGAGATTCCGAGAACTTTCAAAATAATGTCAATGCTACCTGGAAAAAAGAGTTAATGGCACAAGAATGGTCCATTCAACCTTCATCCCATGGTGAGAAAGATCTATCTGTAAACCAGTTAAGTATATATGTATTGATGGAATTATTGATATTAAATATGTTTTTAATGGAATCATTGATATATATATTTTAATGGATATCATTAAATTATGTTTTAATGGAATTAAATATATATATATATATTTAATAGAATCATTGATATTTTCATGGCTTCACCACATTTTCTTATCTAGGATGGTGATGTGCTGAGAGCTCATGGGTTATCCCAGACAAGAAAATATGGTGATAGTTTCTGATACACCTGCAGAGGTGCGGTCCAACTCAGGCTTCATCTCCTCCCTGGAGTCTGGGTCAGTCAAGGGGGGAGTGACGTTGTCTTTCCTGCAGGCCCATAGGTTTGGTTTCTACCTCAGCTGTAGGACTGTGTGGTCTGCCCTGTAGTGTGAACAGAGGTACGTATCCTCACTAGATTTTGGGTTCGAAGAAAAAAAAATTGACGATATCTTTAGCCTTTCTTTATTCCTTAGAATAATACCTTAAACAGAATGATTCCTCAACAAATACTTATTGAATTTGAATTTCAAATTTATTCTCTATTAATAGATTCAATCAGTGATAAGCCCAAAATTTGTATCTCAAGTTTAAGCAGAGATATGCACCAGATCAATCAAGAGTTCTGATTACCAACTACAGAAATCGATTCTGATTAACTTCAAAGAAGAGGAATTTATGGGAAGGACATCAACAGTGCACAGAACCACGGAGAAGGCTGGCAAAAACAGTCTTGGCAAGTGAGCAAGAAGTGCAGGAGCGGGAAGCCAAGAACACCGAGATCACACTACAAGGAACATCCGACTGGGCCTCCCCCACTGACACTTGTCTGTCTGTGCACCTGCCATTGCCACCCCTTGGCTCCTAACTGCTGCCCTCGTGCCTAACAACCTGTTACTTAGGGTCACTCCCTAAAAATGGAAATCCATGGACAGGAACGGTCAGTCAGCTGGGACTAGGTGTGTGCTGTATCTTGGCTCCTGGGAAATAGGGAGGGGAGCACGTCTGCATCCTGCCTCAGTTCCTTTCTGGGAGGCAGGGACCTCACAATGGAGAATTTCACCAAGATATGAAGGGTGTTATCAGAGTGGAGAAGTGGAGGGAGGAAGAGAGGGAGGAAGGAGGAAGGACAGGAGGAGCAGGAGGAGGAGGAGCTGCAGTAGGAAAATCAGGAGGAAGAGGGGAGAAGGAGAAGAAGAGAGGAAGAGAAGAAAAGGGGAGAAAGGAGGAAGAGCACGAGGAGGAGGAGGAGGAGGAGGGGGACGAGAGGGCAGTGGGTACAGCAGTGTCCATTAGGTTAGGGAGGAAATTTTGATTTTATCCACCATGTTTTTTTAAAGCAAGTCGAACCAACTCTTCAAAAACATGTGAGCTTTTTCTGAATACATTTATCTAAAAAAAAAAAAATCTAAATGGTTTGTGTGAGTAGAAACAGCTTAAGTAACAATTTAATATAAGTGACAGATTCTGCATTAACAATACAAAATCCTAGAAACTTGAAACATTTAATGAAACTGAAATATAAAGAGTCAAAGTTGTTCTTTATTTCAATACTAATAAGGAGGGAACTGTTTTAGAATAGAAATCAGAAAATTAGTTATTAACTAGAGAGTTATTAATTAGGTCCCAGTAGTTGAAACTGATGAGCTGTGTAATAAATGCTCTCGTATGTGATGCCTCTACCTGGTTCACACTGGGAGATAAAGACCATCTGTGACACTCTTAAGTGGATACATCCCAAAGCGTGTTCATATATTGGGAGCATGAGTTATAAATCATTTTGTTTTCTCACACAAAATAAAAAATTCTCTCCCTAGGGCAGAAATGATTCGCTCATTAGGATCATAATGATTGTCTGTGACTTGCATCTAGGTTAAAAACTCCCCCTTAATACCTTTCACTTTCTCGCAGTCTTTGTGAATTCGTTATTTTAATGTTTCTAAATAGTTCGCTTGACTCTGTGCCTCTGCGCACTCCTGGAACCCCAGTGACCCTTTCCTTTCAAAATAGGGCCTTATCTTATTTATGCCATATCGGTTTTAAGTCATGTCCCAGAAAGATTGAACACTATTCAGATAAAATAACATGCTGTAAAAAATACCACCAATTCAGGGTTAAGTTTTTTTTTGGAAGTGGGTACATCCAAATTCCCACGGTGTGATTTATTCATCATATCCTAGAAATAACAAAAGCAAATACTTAAAAAATTGAAATTGCCATTCATCTTGCTCATAGGATATATTTTTCTTCAAATTCTAATTATATGTAGGACTTCCAAGGCGCACGAGATGGTATTTCTTTGGTAAATAGTGACGCAAGTCATCAATACCATGAGTAATCGTACTTTACATTCCATAAAGGGAAATTAGACCATCACCAAAAAGGCACTCTATGGCCCTAATGGTGATACGCACATAAACTGTCATCATCTTAACAAAAGATTAAAGCAGCCTGACGTTTGATGGTCACACGGCAGAGGGAAGAACAGGTGTCTCAAAGGAATAGGAACAATAAATTTTCAGGGAGTGGCAATTGGACTGTACAAACGAAATGCCTAGTCTTAGGATTTAATCAAAGCAATGAGTCAAATCATTAGACTGAACAACCCGATGGTTACCTTTGACTGTTTGTAAATTGAGCTGTCTCGTAAAAGGGCTTTTCATGTACATTTGAGAAGTTTAATATTGCTCAAATACATTTTAAAGTGCAAGCTGGTTGTCCTTTTTAGCCAAATGGTAGAGAAAAATCCACATGTGCAAATAAATGACAAAGATTTATGTAGGCTCAGTTCTGGCAGGTTTTAATGCAGGTAGTGAGGTTTTTGTTTTTTTTTTTTAAAGCCTATTACATATTTTAGCAGGAATGAGTGACTTAGAAAAGGTCAGATATGACAGGAAGTGTAAATTTGAGTCAAAATTTCTTGAAGGCAATTTGTCGATACATGTCTAAATCCTTAGCTTTATTTTTGCTCCAAGGAGTCCACTTTGAGGGATGTATATTCAAGACATAATAATGAATTTGTGTGAAGATTGTGCCAGGGGGTTATTCACTCCAGCATTGTTTATAAAAGTGGAAAATTATTAATTAAGTGTCCACCATCAGAGCAAGGGCTGGAGAAACTGGAATCTTCAGATATTGCCGGTGGGAATGTACAATGGGTTAGCCACCGTAGAAAACAGTTGGGTGGTTTTTTAAAAAGTTAAACGTAGAATTACTGTACAACCCAACAATTCTATGTTATTCTATGCTTGGTCCTAGCAGTATTGCTCACAATTGCCCAAAGGGGAAAGCAACCCAAATGTTTAACAGCAGAAGAATGGACACACAAAACGTGGTCTAGCCCTACAACGGGATACTGTTCAGCTGTCAAAAGGAACGACACATGCTACAACGGGGATGAACCTGAAAAACATGACACTCTGTGCAAGCAGCCGGACACAAAAGGTCGCGCATTGAGTGATTCTGTTTTCATGAAATATCTGGAATAGGTAAGTCCACAGACATAGAAAACAGACCAGTTGGTTACCAGGGGCTGGCAGAAAGAGGGAACGGGGTGGGGTGTGTGTGTGTGTGACGGATCAAAGGTCCAGTGTTTCCTTTAGGGTAATGAGAATGGTTTGGAACCAGAGGGGATGACTGCACCCTGCATTGTCTTGTATTAAATGCCCCTGAACTGCTCACTTTCAAGAGGTTAACTGTTAACTTTATGTTATGTGAATTTTTCCTCAGTATAAAAAGAATGGTGATGGAGAAAAATCTCTCATGCTAAGGGAAAATGTTCACGATCTATTTAGTGGGGAAAAAAGTGTAAAAGTAGGTAAGAAAATAGTAGATATAGGAATTAATTGTACTTGTGCATATATATGTCTATATGATTATACACAAAACCACTAACAGCGATGGTTCTTGGTGGATTTAGGGGATTATGTGGTAGGATTATGGTTGATTTAACTCTTTTCTTATCTGTATTTCCAAATATCTCATAAATAGTGTGTAATACTTCGTATTAAGGAAAAAATGTCCAGGGGCGCCCGGCTGGCTCAGTCGCTGGAGCATGTGATTCTTGATCTTGGGGTCATGAGTTCAAGCCCTACGCTGGGCGCAGAGCTTACTTAATTAAAGAAAAGAAAGACTGTTTAAGCTGTTTAGAAGAAAAAAAATGTACAGGTAATATAATAAAAACAGGAGTCAAACATTAGGATTAAGTCCAGGAGTCACAGAGCGCCGCCATACAACCCAGGAATGCCCAGAATAATTTTTCCATAAGCTCATTTGTATTACTGAGCAAATTATGTCCCGTGAAACATCACAGCACAGTGAAAAGCCGGATATATTGTGCTGAACAAACGAGTTAGGATCTCCAGAGTGCTCCACTGTGCTTCTGCTCAAAGACTTAAACCTTTTAGTTGAGATGATATTGAGGCGATTACGGTAACACAATTGCGTTACATGACTTTTGAATGCACTCAAAAGAAATATGCTTACCAGAAATATCACATTAAGAAAATAAACCCACATACTGCATTTAAATATTCCTTTAATAAAGATATAATTTACTTAACATCATTAAGACAGCTTGTTCTCTTATTCACGAAGTATATAAAAATGTGATCAATTTAACCAGGATGAAATAAAATATGACATTTTATTTACCATTGTTCCACTGTTTTCACATTGCCATTTGAAGAAAGCCACCCGAATGAAAATATCTACATTTTCATGCTTTAAGAAAACTCGATAAAAATGCAAGCATAACACAGAGAAACCACATGACCAGCAATAGCATTACTAAACCAAAGACTACATTATTTTATCACAGAATGAACTCTTTCGATGCATTTTGAAAATTTCAGTTTTTCTGCCTGTACAGGGTCACTCCAGAGTAACTTTAAGCTTCTGTC
The DNA here is from genome assembly GCF_905146905.1 of Nyctereutes procyonoides. Classification (NCBI taxonomy): domain Eukaryota; kingdom Metazoa; phylum Chordata; class Mammalia; order Carnivora; family Canidae; genus Nyctereutes; species Nyctereutes procyonoides. The sequence goes on along the minus strand of NW_026575024.1, from coordinate 3,945,115 downwards.
TGTATCTGCAATTATTTGTCTAGATGTTACTAATCGTTATCATGAAGGTCCTCCTTTGATCACATCTGGTTTTCATTTTTATGAGCGGAGCCTGATATCTGCCCCCTTAACGAGGCTTTGAGGAGGAGCCACCATAGTCCAGGCCAGGAGCCCAGTGCCTGGTGCACTGATAGCCCCTGGTCTCGCCCTTGGGTCACCCGTGGGACGCCTGGTGCCAGGAACAGCAATGGCATACAGCAGGCGCTTGAGTATCAGCTCGAGGAGGAGCCTGAGTGAATCTGGAAATGCACACTAGAGACTCCCCCAGGGTCAAGCGCTGGCTGTGCAGGCTTGCACGTTACCAAATGGCAGATGGCTGTGAACTGACACTGAACACCTACCACATTCTGAGCACTGTTCCAAGCGCTGTGCACGCACCGAATGGTTCCCCCCTTGGAAAGGTCCATCGATCTATCCACCATTGTCCTCACTTTCTAGATGAGAAAATTGAAGTCCAAGGGATTTCAATAACTTGCTTGAGGGCACACGTAGTGACTCCTGGAGGTCACACCTGCTTGCCAAGGGTGAGAGGGGAGAGGAGAATGGTGAGGAGGAAGGTAGGTCCTCGGGGACTTCCTCCCCGAGTTCCTTCCTAAACATTCAGCCAACCGAGAGTGCTTCGGGAGGACACCGCTCCCAGGGTCAAGTGATCAAAAGAGGTTAGGCCAGGGCACTTGGTATTTAGGAAGGGGGGAGTCTTCCTGGGAACGCCTCGGTCAGGTGGGGAGGGCTGGGCTGAGACTGCGACCAGGCTTTGGAGGCCCCGTGTCTGACTTCTCTCTACAAGAGGCTTGGGGTGCAGGGCATGTGTGAACTTGTTTCCAAGTGGGGAGGAAATTGGTGGGGAGAGTATTTTAGACCATGACAAGGTCAGGACAGAGGTGCTGGGGCGAGCAGAGTCACAGAGAGGCTGCAGGCCTACGGGGGGCTGGGGCCCCAGGATGGCGCTCGGCCGAGGTGGAGGGAGGACGTGGCCCCTCAATAGGGCAAATGGAGCAGGCTTTCCAGAACGCTGGCTGGGACTTCAGGGGCCCTGCGACCAAAGGCAGCCCAGAGCCGCGATGAGGGCCCTGGTGTCACCATCAGACCGTTGCCCACCCCAGAGAATCACTCGAATGGTGGCTTCTAATCAGAATGATGGGGAGTTTTCATCTTTTTTTTTTTTAAAGATTTATTTACTTATTTATGATAGACATAGAGAGAGAGAGAGAGAGAGAGAGACAGAGGCAGAGACACAGGAGGAGGGAGAAGCAGTCTCCATGCTGGGAGCCCGACGTGGGATTCGATCCTGGGACTCCAGGATTACGCCCTAGGCCAAAGGCAGGCACCAAACCGCTGAGCCACCCAGGGATCCCGCGGTGTTTTCATCTTTGTTGAACCCCAGACAGTGTGATCTGGGGCAAGGCGGGAGGGGAGAAGAGTAGGAAAAGTTCACAGTGGATTCTGTGGGCATGGACACCCCACAGTTACTTAGGCATCTCACTCGGCAGCTCTCTGCTCCAGGTGAGTGGAACTTGTTTTTTTCTATTCAGGGAGTTTCCTTTTAAAATGAATTTATTTAGGAAAAATCAATAAGTCTGCTGTGGGGAAAATGTAAAGTGACTAGTGGGAGAGATGATATAGGGACATGGCAAACGTCGTGAAGGCGGGGTGGAAATGGGAGTCTGGACAATACTGAGGCTCAGGGGGTATATTTCTTCATTAAAATCATTTAAAATTCCATGTTTTAAAGAAATGTACATTAATTGCTTCACCTGCGATGCTGGAAACTGGCTAGATGGTGCCAAATCTCAGCCAAAACCAATACCCGCCCCGAGAGAAGAGGGGCTGAGGCCCTGGCTGGATTTCCAGATGAGTGTTGGCAGAGATTGTGGCCTGAAGAAGCATCCAGCCCTGCTGGAACATGTGGATTTGCAGCTGTGCACCCAACAGGTTTCATACTATTAAAAAAAAACCCCAAAACCCAAATGAAACAGCTACAATTTTTAATGTTCCTTTCTGGGCAATATATCATTTCATCTGACTCTACATTTGTAAGGCATTGCAAAAGGAAGTGGAAAAATCTTTGCTCTAATGGCTGAAAAGCAGAAAAAACCAACTGGTAGAGTTTTATCTGCGTCTTCTATGGCAGACATTATTGGGTCTCTTGGTGGCACCCATGCCTTTTGCTGGTTATGAAATTAATTATAGATACTGAGACTTAATGGGTATGACAAATGCCAGCTTCTTCTTCTTCTTTTAAGATTTTACTTATTTATTCATGAGAGACACACAGAGGCAGTGACACAGGCAGAGGGGGAAGCAGGTTCCCTGTGGGGAGCCCGATGTGGGACTCAATCCCAGGACCCCGGGATGACGACCTGAGCCAAAGGCAGTTTTTCCGCCACTGAGCCACTCAGGTGCCCCTAAATGCCAGCTTCTCATTAGATTTTAACCTTCCTTTTTGGCTTCCCTTGAAATACTGAGTTGACTAACCAATCACCCTCATTTAACTCTAGGAAACCAAAGAATAGTTGCCGTGTAGAGATGCAAAGATGGTAAGTTCCAGAACTCTTTTCCTTCTATAGGACATTCATGGGCTGCATAATCAGCTTTAGAAGTTATGGACATAGGATGAAAATATAATTCTAACCTATTGTGGGAGTAGAGGCCTGTGTTGTAACATTAGGTTTACTCATATATGGAGCAAACTACCTTTTTCTCTTCACTTTTTTTCTATTCACTTCACTTTCAAGTTTCTCCTGGTGAAGTATCATTGATGCTGAAAACCAGAACCCTTGGAACAAGATATTCTACGCTGGTGTCTTCTGGATCCCTAGTGGGATCATTGTACCACAGTTGAAAGCTCTCAGGTCCAAGAGTAGTGAGATGGAACGTTCCTGGGCACAGAGTGAGGCATAGTTGCATCAAAAATGAATCTACTTGAGACACAAATTACTTTCCTACTCCACCTGCAAGATTTATAAAGATATTGAGTCTCTTTGCAGTGCCTAAGTCCAAAATAGAGACATTTCGATCTATTTTTTTAAATATTTTTTTTATTTATGATAGTCACAGAGAGAGAGAGAGAGAGAGAGAGAGAGAGAGAGAGAGAGGCAGAGACACAGGCGGAGGGAGAAGCAGGCTCCATGCACCGGGAGCCTGATGTGGGATTCGATCCCGGGTCTCCAGGATCGCGCCCTGGGCCAAAGGCAGGCGCCAAACCGCTGTGCCACCCAGGGATCCCAACATTTCGATCTATTATGAGGGAAAAGCATCGTTCAAAATGAAAATTTCCTGTATAAATGAAGATTCTGATAAAAATCCACCAACCTAACATTAAAAAGGTAAATCAAAAGACACAAATCTTGATTTTTTTTGGGGGGGGGTGTCTTATCCTCTAGACCATTTTTTAAAACATCAAAATTGGCTATATACACAGAATCAAAAATAAGATCTTTCAAAAATAAGATCCTTGATTCCTTGTGTTATGAAATGGATAGGAAACAAATTTCAAATGGCATAAAAACACTAAATCTGATTTTACAGCACTTCCTTCAAACTGCTAATTAAATTAAATGTGAATAATGTAAGCATTTATCAACCAGAAAGCTTATAAGCCTTCTAATAAAATTTGTATGATTCTTTAGGAGGTTTTATATAGAACAAGACAGACATTAGAATGAAAATATAAAAAACATGTATTTGTCTTAAGCTTTGAAATGATGACCAGACTATGGCTGGGAAAGTAACGATCCCCATAAGTAAAAGAGAATGATAGTTTCATGATTTTAATGTTTGTTCAGAGGCTAGCCAGATAATAACAAAAAATGGGTAAATTTTTGCTAATAAATTATAAAGGTGACAGGTACCATAGGACAAGGTATGTGACTGATGTGACTTATTCAGAGGCAATCATAACTTTAAGGTTTAATTCATTTCTTTATAAATATTGTAAATAAATAATCAAGAAAGCTCCAAATGAATACTCGTGTGGTAGGAATAGAATTGTGAACTCCATATTATCATGAGACATTCTAAGTTTGTATATTCTACAAGTGTTTCCTGAAATGGAAGGCACCAATGGGGGGAAAAAAAAACCTGGTCACTGTAGTCAGGATTAACAGATTACGGCCTGCAAGCCAAATCTGGCCCACCACTTGGTTTTGTAAATAAAGTTTTATTGGAATACAGCCATATGCATTTGCTTACATATTGTCTTGGAAGCTTTTATGCTGCAACAGCGGAGTTTAGTAGCGGTGGCAGAGATGTTCAGGCCTGCAAAATCTCTACTATTTCCTTCCTGGCCCTTTATGCAAAGGTTTGCTGACCCGTGGCTTATAGAGTTACTCGGAACCGTGATGATTTATATGTACTTTAAGATTCACCAATGGTAGTGAATTGGCAAATTAATTAATTTTGCTTCTCTTTACTTTTCTGCACTCAAAATAAATTACATGTTTGTTTTAGAACTTGTGGCTGATCAATGCTCAAAAGCAAATAAGCAGAATCATTCATCAGAACTAAATACTCTGCAAGTTATTTTCATAAAAATAAATGAGGCAGAGAATAAATAGGACGTACAATGGGTAATATAAATAATAAGATACTACTTGGGCTGCGAAGATGACACTGGATACTTAGAGGAAGTGATTAACCTCCCTTGGAAGTGTCCTTCTCTGAAGTAAACGTTCCTGTCAAAGGCATCACGACAATGTTAATTGAAATAAAGCAGGCAAAGTCCTATGCTGTGTGGGAGATGGGGTTGCGTTCCCTTGCTTTTTAAAAATTTTTCTTCTGAGAAACTCATGGTGGAGAGCCAAAATTTTAATTCCACAGGTCGCGCTACTAGTTTTTGAACTTGGGATGCAATTGCAAGAAGTATATAATAAAATTCTCTGAAATATAAGACGTTGGTTATCAGGGTTAAGAGGAAAATAACCTCAATGATTAAACCATGAGTTAAAAAAAGAGATGAAATGAATTGCGTGGGGCACTTCAGTGTTGAGTAGAATGCTCTGGAATGGGCCATTGTCCCTGGTCAAGAGGGCCACCAGGGGGCGCCTCGTTTCTAAGATTTCCCCAGGGGCGGTTCCAGTCGGTTAAGATTCCTGGATTTAGGATTCAACTCAGAAACTTTAGAGACACCCTGAAAGTGATGAATCAGCTCTGAGGCTCTCGGTTCCCCCTCAGGCCTGGCCCTCACACGCACCAGTGGATGCTTGATGTCCTTTGGGATGATTATGTCCCCTCAACGTGGGGCCCTGTGTTTTAATTGATGTAGCCTTCAGTCTACACCGGCTTTAAAAGCCTCGAGTCAAGTGGATCCCCAACCCTTTCAGACACGAATTGTGCTCTGGTTCAGGCTCACACCATGGGGACGTGTTGGTGGAAAACAGCAGAGTGTATTTTGGAGTTCTGGGGACCAAGGTCAGCTTTGCCTCTACCAGCACCCCGTGATCTTGAGCAGACTCCCTGATCTCGGGCTTCGGTCTTCCTGTGGCTCCTTTGCAGGACTAGCACAGAGGAGCCCAACGCCTGGCCTGGCCCGTGGGGGTGCACTTTGCACCACTTCCCGAGCTCCTGTTACCCTTTCATTGGATTAAAAAAATGATAGCAATAAGGAAATCCAGCTCTTTACGTTCACTCCTGTTACACTTCTCCCTCATGTTGGTCCATCTTTGACCCCGGGATAAGCCTTCTGAATCTTGATTTGTTCTTCCCGTCTCTGGGCTGAGCAGCACGGGTGGACATTTCTCCGGAGTCTTCATCCCAGTTGAACGTAGAGGGGCAAGTGCAGCCCAGAGGTCTAACGAGGTGCTCTCTTTCCAGGCTGCTGACAATCTATGAACTGACACTTTTAGGGGGAAATTTGTCTTGAGGGATTCTAACTTCGCTGGACCCCCAGAGCCTTGGGTAAGCCAAGGTTGTGGGCAAAAGTGGATCTTCCCACTTGGCCCTGCTTGCCTTGGGCTTCCCGCCTGCTTGCTGGGTGTCATTCTGACCATGTGGTTTTGTGGCCCCTGGCGTCTCCCCACTTTATTAGGCTTTTGGTGGCTTGGTTCTGGGGCGTTCTTGTGGTGTCTTCTCTGCTTCAGAGAGTGCAGAGTGGGGACCAGTGACAGCTTCTGTCTCACTGCCCCAAGGCCAGCCTTGGGGATTGGCTTTGCCTCTAGCAGCACATGCGTTTCTCTCCACCCACCTTGGGTGATCTGGCTTTGGAGCTCTCCTGGACCTTCGCTCACCACCCGACAGGAGACACAGCTTTTAAAGTTCTTTCATTCCTTTCACCATGTTACTTGCAACAAATTCCCAAGGGTCAGCTCGGAGGGCAGTTGAGGGGTGCTGTCTAGGACCATAACCACTGCAGTTTTTAATTAATTAACTAATTTTTTAAAAAGATTTTATAAAAAAATTAAAAAGATTTTATTTATTTATTCATGGAGAGAGAGAGAGAGAGAGAGAGAGAGAGAGAGAGAGAGAGAAACACAGGCTCCATGCAGGGAGCCGGATGTGGACTCGATTCTGGGACCCCGGGATCACACCCTGAGCCAAAGGCAGAAGCTCAACTGCTGAGCCAGCCAAGCATCCCAATTAACTAACTAATTAATTAAGGTTTACAAACAATGCAGTTTAAAACACAATCTGGATGTCGGGTCAGTGCTCAGGCTTTCAAGCTTAGGGAGGATGTTTTGCCTCGTGAATGTACAGACATGGTAAGAAGCTTTAGGGGATCTGGTCCCCTTTCTTTTTTTTGGGGGGTCCCCTTTCTTTTTTCTTTTTTAAGTTTTGAATTTTAATTCCAGGATAGTTAACAGTGTTAGTTTCAGGTGTGTAATATAGAGATTCAGCACTTCCACACATCACCGGGTGCTCATCATGGCAGGTGCCCTCCTTCATCCCATTACCTATTTCTCCCACCCTCACTCACCCACCTTCCCTGGGAACCAGCAGTGTGTTCTCTAGAGTTAAGAGTCTATTCTTTGGGTCTCTCTCTCTCTCTTTAAAATATTTTATTTATTTAGTCATGAGAGACAGAGAGAGAGAGAGAGGCAGAAGGAGAAGCAGGCTCCCTGCAGGAGCCCGATGTGGGACTCGATCCTGGCACCCTGGGATCACTACCTGAGCCAAAGGCAGATGCTCCACCACTGAGCCACCCAGATGTCCCTCTTTGGGTCTCTTTTTGTCTTTGTTCATTTGTTTTGTTTCTTAAATTCCACATTTGAGTGAAATCATGTGGTATTTGCCTTTCTCTGATACATTTCACTTAGCATTATACCCTCCTCCATCCATGTCATTGCAAATGGCAAGATTTCATTCTTTTTTTTTTTTTTGCCTGAGTAATATGCCATCGTATACTACACCAATTATTCTTTATTCATTCATCTTCTGATGGACACTTGGGCTGCTTCCATGATTTGACTATTATAAATAATGCTGTGATGATAAACTTAAGGGTGTATATATCCCTTTGAATTAGTATTTTTGTATTTTTTGGGGGTAACACCCAGTAGTGCAATTCCTGGATCAGAGGATCGTTCTATTTTTAACTTTTTGAGGAACCTCCATACTCTTCCTCAGTGGCTGCACCAGTTTGCGCTCCCACCACCAGGCATGAGGGTTCCCCTTTCTCCACATCCTTGCCAACACCTCGTTTCCTATGTTTTTGACTTTATCCATTCACAGGTGTGAGGTGGTATCTCATTGTAGTTTTGATTTGCATTTCCCTGATCATCAGGGATGTTGAGCATCTTTTCATGTGTCTGTTGGGGATCTGGCCCCCTTTCTTTTTTTTTTTTAAGATTTATTTATTTATAATTTTTTTTTTATATTTATGATAGTCACATAGAGAGAGAGAGAGGCAGAGACACAGGCAGAGGGAGAAGCAGGCTCCATGCAGGGAGCCCGACTCGAGACTCGATCCCGGGACTCCAGGATCGTGCCCTGGGCCAAAGGCAGGCGCTAAACCGCTGAGCCACCCAGGGATCCCCTCTGGTCCCCTTTCTTGAAGAGACATTCCCTCCATGACCCAGGCAGCACTGAGGGCTCAAGATTCCTTTAACTATTTCTCCCAACAGGCCTCATGAGTCCTCAGGCAAACATGTTATTGATGACCTGCTCTGGTAGCTCAGAATTCTGGAATGGGCTCCGATAGACACCCCCGTGGTGTCTCCCAGTACATTTTTTGACTTTAAGCTACAAGAAAGAAAGCTGGGAGCAGCATAATACATTTTGGAAAGACTTTTATCAATAATGCTAATCATTTTCCTTAAATTTTTTTTTTTACTTTTGAGGTGGAAATTCACATAACAAGATTAACCATGTTAAAGTGAGTAATTCAGTGATAGTACATTCACAGTGCTGTGCAACCACCATGCCACTTAGTTCCAAAACATTGTCATCATCCCCAGAAGAAACCCCATGCCCATCAAATAGTCACTCTTCATTTTTCATTCCCTCCAGGCTTGGCAACCACAATTGTATTCTGTCTTTATGGTTATTTAAAAGTCTGGAAGGGCCCCTGGGTGGCAGAGCTGGTTAAGGGTTGACTCTGGGCTTCGGCTCAAGTCTTGATCTCAGGGTCGTGAGATCGAGTCCTACATTGGCCCCCATGCTCAGCGTGGAGTCTGCTTGAAATTCTCTCTTCCTCTGCCTCTGCCCCTCCTTCTCATGCTCCATCTCTCTCTCTCTCTCTCTCTCAAATAAATAATCTTAAAAATTAATAAAATTCTGAACATTTCATACAAATGGAATCAAATAATATGTGACTTTTGTGCCTGGATTTTTTTACTCAGCATCTTTTGGAGGTTCATTCATGTTGGAGCATGTGTCAGGACATCATGCCTTTTTACGGCTGATATTACTCCATTGTTTGGATACAACACACTTTGTGTGTCTATTCCCCTATCGCTGGGTATTTGGGCTGTTTCCACCTGTGGGCTGCTGTGAATAGTGCTGATATAAAAATTCATGTGTGAATTATTTACTTTATTTAAAAACATATTTTATTTATTTGTTTGAGTCTAGTTGACAGTGTCACATGTGTTGAGCACACACCATAGTGAGTCGACAATGCTGTATGCTCTCTCCATATGCTCACCATAGTGCCGCCTTGCAAAGCTGTGACAATACCATTGACCATATTCTCTATGCTGCACCTTTTATTCCCGTGACTTATTCATTCCATAACTAGAAGCTGGTATTTGTCACTCCTCTTCACGTACAAAGTTTTGTTTAAGCCCCTGTTTTCAATTCTTTCACGTGCATACCTAGGAGTGGAATTGCTGGGTCATGTGGTCATTCTGTGTTTAATTTTTTTAGGGACTACGAGTTTTCCCCCATTTATTTATTTATTTATTTATTTATTTATTTATTTATTTATTTTCCTTTTTTTCCCCCATTTTTAAACTTAGTTGTCTTTTTGTAGTTGCAAAAATTCTTTATATATTCTCGATGCTTGACTCTTATCAGATACAGGATTTCAAAATATTTCCCCTCATTGTGTAGGTTGTCTTTTCACCTTCTTCGCAATTTCATACTGTCCTATTCCCCACCCCCCACCTTTTTAAGAGTCAGGTTTCTTGAGGTTTAACTTGTGTATCGTAAAATTCACTCTGTAAAAGTATTTAGTGCTATGACTTTTGACAAATATATGTAGTCATGTAGCCAGGACCACAGTCAAGATGTAACATTTTCTTTCCCACGACAAGTTTTTCTCATGCCCTTTCAAGGTTAATCCTCCCCTAATGCTAGTTATTTGTTAAGTTTTGTTTTCATACTACAAACTTTAGTTTTCTGAAAAATTACTGTAAAACATCTAACAAATAATGCTAGGGTAAATGATACCCTATTATATTATTCATATGGACGCTATTTAACATGCAGAGTGTTGATATTTTATATTTTTAATTTATTTTTCCCTGGCACCTTGCTGCAGGGTAACACTGGTTTCAGGTGAGTGGACCTGGCCAGTAGGTGCATCAGAAGTCAGCTTCTTTCGTCCTGATGATTCACCAAGAGAGCACACCCTTCAAAGAAGGCAGAGGTAAATTCCACCATGAGATACATTCCGACATATTCAGTTACTCGTGTGCAATCTAAAAAATATAGGACATGGGCTGATCTATTTCTTTAATAATGTTTTTCTCTAAAAGCAAAGCATTACTAATGATTTTCTGGTTTCTCAAGAGATAAAGGAAAATCATTTAAACAATGAAACTGCAGTTTGCACCCTAGTATGACCCTGCTCTGGCCACCAGTCTGTGCTTTTGGACACCCACCCTCGACTCCTATAGTTCATATTGCTCTTTGGAGCCATCCAGTTCCATGATGCAGCTGTCCTAGGATGTTCTCTGGCATTCCACTGCTGTTGAGGGGGCTGCACCGCTATTTGCCCTCTCTATTTGAGCTAGGTGGAATAGGTCTAGATTTTTGAAACTCAAAGAACCTGATCCAAATGGAATTGATACAAAGAGGGAGATTTCACCAAAAAAGGCCTAAAGAAGAGAGAAATTTGGGCTCTTATAGGGTTATTAGGACACACAGCTGGGTAGGTGATGGAGAGAATCTTCTTGCAAGTCTACAAGGAGAAGTGAGTGTTCTATGGGGTAAAACAGTTAATAGAACTGACACCTTGAGACTCATGCAAAGAGCTTTCAGGTTTCTGAGTATCTAGAATAAAATAAAATAAATCAGCAGCACACAACAATTCTGCAGGCGTGCATAGAGGTCTTGGCATCCATGTCACTTACCACTTTGTGTTGAAATGATCGATCTGTAGTTTGTCATCTCCCTTAGACTATCATCTCGGCTCTGTTTCCCTAATCTCTCTGTGGCACCTGAACAGAGATCACTCGATGACATCAGGGAATAGCATCTACCTGAAGAGAGGAGTTATCTAAGGCACCTTCCGAAGGATGGACATGCACCGTCTTCTGTGCTTGCAACAGATTAAAAGCACTAGAGGCTCACTTATACCTTTGGTGCCTCTTTTCACCTTCTCAGCCCTTCCTTTTTTTTTTTTTTAAGATTTTTATTTATTTATTCATGAGAGACAGAGAGAGAGAGAGAGGCAGAGACACAGGCAGAGGGAGAAGCAGGCTTCATGCAGGGAGCCCAATGTGGGACTTGATCCCGGGACCCCAGGATCACGCCCTGAGCCAAAGGCAGACACTCAGCCACTGAGCCACGCAGGCGTCCCTTTTCAGCCCTTCCTTAACATTCTTCTTCTTCTTCTTCTTCTTTTACTCCAGACTCTTTCTTTTTATTTTAAATTGAATTATAATGAACATACAGTTATTTAGTTTCAGGCATACAACATAACCATTCAAGAATTCTATACATGACTCAGTGCTCACCTTGGTACGTGCAGCACCGTCTGCCACCGAACATGTTTACAGTCTTACTGACTATATTCCCTATGCTGTGCTTTTCATCTCTGTTACTTGTTTTGTAACCGAAAATTTGTACTTCTTAATCTTCTTTCCCTATTTCACACCCCCTCCCCTAGGCAATCACTCATTTGCATTCTCTATTTAAGAGTCTGGTTTTTGTTGTTGTTGTTTGTTATTTTTCTTCGTTTGTTTCTTAAGTTTGACATATGAATGAAATCATATGGTAGCAGTCTTTGCCTGACTTATTTCACTCAGCATTATGCCTTCTAGATTCATCTACGTCATTGCAAATGGCAAGATTTCATTCTTTTTTATGGCTGAGTAGAGTTCACATATATATTATATATACCATGTCTTCTTTATTCTTTCATCTACCAATGGACATTTGGGCTGCTTCCATACCTTGGCTATTGGAAATAATGTTGTGATAAACACAGGGGTGCATATATCTTTCCAAATTAGTGTTTTTGTTTTCTTTAGGTAAACACCCATTACTGGAAATACTGGATCATATGGTATTTCTAGCTTTATTTTTTTTTTTTTTGAGGACCCTCCGTACTGTTTACCACAGTGACTGCACCAGTTTGCATTCCCAGCAACAGTGCACGAGGGTTCCTTTTTCTCCACATCCTCGCCCACACTTAATGTTTCTGTTTCTTTTTCTTTAACTAAATTTCTTTATTTTTAAATTTTGTTTATGTATTCATGAGAGACACACAAGGAGAGAGAGAGGCAGAGACACAGGCAGAGGGAGAAGCAGGCTCCATGCTGGGAGCCCAATGTGGGACTCAATCCCAGGTCCCCAGGATTATGCCCTGGGCTGAAGGTGGCGCTAAACCATTGAGCTACCTGGGCTGCCCTCTTTTTTTTTTTTTTTTTAAGATTTCATTTATTTAATCGTGAGAGACATATATAGAGAAAAGCAGAGACATAGGCAGAGGGAGAAGCAGGCTCCCTTTGGGGAGCCTGATATAGGACTTGATCCCAGAACCCCAGGATCATGACTTGAACCAAAGGCAGATGTTCAACCACTGAGCCACCCAGTCTTCCCACTTGTTGTTTCTTACGTTTTTGAGTCCAGCCATTCTCGCAGGTGTAAGATGGCAGCTCATGGTCATCCCTACTACTTCCTAAGATACCTTAATTTAAATTACATTCCCAGCATCTTTGAACCTGGCCGGTGCGTATTTAGTGCTGAAGTCCATGTTCTGGTTCATAAGGAGAAAGTTTGTTATTTCTGGATAACCCGGTATCCAGTCCAATATCATCATTAGATGCAAGGCATGATATTGGATTGGATACGGGGCCAGGAAAAAGTTGCTTGTAAAAACATTGCTGAGACAGTTGGTGAAACCGGAATATGGAGCGACAGCGCATTCCTCATCCTGATTTCCACCGCGTCTTTCACTTCTCCTTCTAACTGAAGATTAGAGTATGTTATTAATGTGGAATTCCCTGAATGTAATAACTGTATTGTCATTATACTGGAGAATGTCCCTTCTCTTAGAAAATGTGCATGGGGGTGTTCAGGGATAGAGGGATACGGTGTATACGCTTTACCCTCAGATGGCTCTGATGGACAGAGACTGATAAAGTGGATGCTGCAAAAGGTTAGTAACTTGCCAGGTGGGGGGAAGGATATTGGGAATTCTGTACTATTCTTGTGGTTTTATGTAAAAGCAAAATTATTTACAAATAAAAAGGTATTCATTTCTCAGCGTGTTAAGTCTTTCCTGAGATGCACCGTGCATAAGAGGCCGAGCCCACCGAGAGACCAGAGAGCTGGGACTCAGCTTTGGAGCCACACTTCTCCTTCCTCCTTCTCTTTCATTTTCCTCGCCTCTAACTTCCTCATCTTCTTATCTGCAGGTGTACACGCCTGAAGTCCCCGTTGTTTGTCCTCTACGCTCTCCTGGCCCTCTCCTGGCTCATGGCTTCTCTGGTGGCGTTCACCAGGTGTTGTGGAATGTTATTGCTCTGGGTGCTTGGGTGAGTTGCAGATGCTCAATTCGTGTGCCGCAAAGTGTGCAGATAAGGCAGGTGCCCAGAGAGCGCTTCTGATCTGAGGTTTAAAGGAACCACAGGCATCAAATGAAATTGGAGATCCTCACTTCCTCCCTGCGCCCACACTCTCACTGAGCGGGCGGGTTTTGGTTTTTACCACCATTCAAATCAGTTGCCCTTGGTAGGTCACCAGGCACTTCCCATTGGAAATCCAGTGGACAGGGGCACCTCGGTGACTCCGGGGTTGAGCGTCTGTGTTTGGCTCAGGGCGTGATGCCGGGGTCCTGGGATTGAATCTCACATCGGGGTCCCCACACGAGCCTGCTTCTCCCTCTGCCTGTGTCTCTGCCTCCCTCTCTGTGTCTCCCATGAATAAATTAAATCTTAAAAAAAAAAGGGAAATCCAACAGACAGTTCTCTGACTTTTGCACATCAACCTCCTTGGAAGCTGTGTGATTTGGGATAGGAGTACTGGCAACATCACAGACCGCATACCATGGCCGACTCTGTTCAACCACTTTACCTCTTTACATGTAATTCCCAATTTATTTCTCTCAACAGCCCCTAGTGGCGGATGCCAGTCTCTGTCTCAGTCCGCTTGGGCTGCTGTGATGAAATACCATCAACGGGATGCTTGTGAACAGCAGAAGATTGCTTCCCAGTTCCAGAGGCGGGGAAGTTCAAGATCAAGGCACCAGCCGGGCTGTGTTCTGGAGAAACCCCTCTTCTTACATTGCAAACAGGCTTCTCGCTGTGTCCTCACAGGCTGGAAAGGATCAGGGGAGCTCTCTGGAGCCTCTTTTGTGAGGCTACGCATCCCCCTCCTGAGGACTCCACCTTCAAGACCCAGTCACTCTCCAAGGCCTCACCTCCTAATATTGTTCCCTTAGGGGTTAGGTTTCAACATAAGAATTTTGGGGGGACACAAGTATCTGGAGCTTAGCATTATGATTTCCATTTCACAACCAGAAACCGAGGCAAGGGGGATCCCTGGGTGGTTCAGTGGTTTAGCGCCTGCCTTTGGCCCAGGGTGTGATCCTGGGGTTCTGGGATCGAGTCCTGCGTCAGGCTCCCTGCATGGGGCCTGCTTCTCCCTCCTCCTGTGTCTCTGCCTCTCTCTCTCTCTCTCTCTCTCTCTCTCTCTGTGTCTCTCATGAATAAATAAGTAAAATCTTAAAAAAAAAAAGCTGAGGCAAGAGTTGTTAAGGAACTGGCCTCATGTATTATGCTGAGTGAAATAAGTCAATCGGAGAAGGACAAACATTATATGGTCTCATTCATTTGGGGAATATAAAAAATAGTGAAAGGGAATAAAGGGGAAAGGAGAGAAAATGAGTGGGAAGTATCAGAAAGGGAGACAGAACATGAAAGACTCCTAACTCTGGGAAACAAACTAGGGGTGGTGGAAGGGGAGGAGGGCGGGGGGTGGGGGTGACTGGGTGATGGGCACTGAGGTGGGCACTTCATGGGATGAGCACTGGGTGTTATTCTGTATGTTGGCAAATTGAACACCAATAAAAAATAAATTTATAAAAAAAGAAATAAAAAAAATAACACTTCAGAAAAAAAAAAAAAAAGGAACTGGCCTCATGTAGCAGGTGCTGGTGCCAGGACTGAAGCCTAGGAATCGTGCACTTACCTGCCATGCGACCCGGTGCAGGAAGTACTCAGCCCCGTCCCTTACATGGTGGCTGTCATCGCTGTAACTAGCTCTCCGACGTGAAAGTCCGGGTGGTCTGGCGTCGGGCTGTCCTTCATGGATGTGGTTAGTGGAAACTGAGATGTTTCAGGTGTCATACACTCGTCAGATGTTGAAGATTTAATACACACACACAAAGAAATAGAACATAAATAAATACTCTGGGGTAAGAGTCATAGTAAAAATTGTACACAGAGCGTACGAAGGCAGATAATCACCTGCGCCTCCAACTACACACACATCTTGATAGTCAAAAAAAAGTTTTGGATCCAATGGCATAAAAAAAATATATCAGTAACACTAACTCCACATTTAAAATTTCACTTTAGGGGCACCTGGGGGGCTCAGTGGTGGAGAGTCTGCGTTCAGCTCAGGGCGTGACCCTGGGGTCCCAGAATCGAGTCCCACATCGGGCTCCCTGCATGGAGCCTGCTTCTCCCTCTGCCTGTGTCTGTGTCTCTCATGAATAAATACAGAAAATCTTAAAAATTTTAAAAAAGAACTGAGCTGTTTATCTGATGGTTTAGGCTCCTCTCCCAGGGCTGGGGGTGGGCAGGGGCCTCTTGCAGTTGCAGTAGGCTCCTCCTTACCTGGCTCTGCCCTGTGAACACCTGCAAACCCCATTTCTCAAAACCAGCCTCAGGATCTGTCCGTAACACCCGCCTCTCCTGTGTGCCTGTGTGCCCGCCTCAGTAAATCCCCCCCCCCCCCGCCCCGTCCCCCAGTCGGGCCAAAACCCGGGCTTCGTCTTCACTCACCATCTCCTTCCATCTGTTTGTCCTGTCAGAGTCAGCAGTTCTGTGGACTGTGCCTTTTAGATGTCTCTGGAGCCTCTCCATTCATCTCCCATCCTGGTCTAGGTTACCCGGGTGATTGGAAGGGACTGGAAGGGTCTTCACGTGTGCACCAAACTCTGCATTCCAGAGGGGCTCGTTCTCACGTGCTCAGCAGATAGTCGCCTGCCATTGTTCCCGTGAAGCCCAAGCTCCCTCTCAGGCTGGCTGACTGGGCTTTTATCAACTGGCTCCTCCTTGCCTCCTCAGTCTCATTGATCATGCTGCTCCCTCTGGCAGTTTGTACTGCAGCCATCTATATCTTGCTACTTTTCGCCTAAATTCGCCTTCTAGTCATACTACTTCTGCACCCCACCCCACTACCTCTACCCCAAGAATTTTGTCTGACAAGCTTACCCTCTTTCGGGTCTCAGTTTAGCTTCAAACTGATGCATCCTCTCCACCTTCCCCCCCATAAGAGCGGTGTGCACCCTCCTTTATGGGCTGATTTTGAGCATAGACTGGGTCCATCTCCATTTTTACCTCCAGCACCAGGAAAGTGCCATGGGAATAGTAGTTACCCAACGAGTATGTTTAACATACCTGAGTGGATTCAACACAGCTGGCTGTAGCCAGAGGGCAACTGATGACCACGTCAAGAGGACACTAAAGGCCTTTGTAGATGTCGACACTCAGGTCTGTCTGATTTCCAACCTCTTACAAAAACTGTCAAGGTCAAGGGAACTAAATCCCTAAAATCCAAACCCCTTTTTTCTTGGCCAGCTGATGAAATGTTCCTCTCTCCAGTCCCCAGAATCATTCCTTACTCCCCTTTTGCTTATTTTCCTAAGAGTGGTCAGGCTGCAAATGTGTCAGTGAAGGGGAGGCTGGGGAGAAATTGGGTAGCAATGTTTTCTGCTTAGCTGTGGAGAGAGAAGTAACTTTTTAAAATCGTACCTAATACTTTTCATCAGCTTACTCTTTTCAAGTATGGTTCCCAAATTAAATCTGAGTCATTTTGGGGGACCCAAGATACCCTTCGGAATTATTGGATGTGGCTGTGAAATGTGTTCTCAAGGAAGCCCTTGTAAATTTCCATGAGCCACTGTTATTCTAAGTCATATGAAGGCAGTAATCCATCAGAGCTACCCCATGTGCACAAGAAAGGATTATCTAGAATCTAATTTTATCTCTAACTCTATAAACAGCCAAGTGGCACCATTTATTATTTTACATAAATCAGTCCTGAGACCAAATTCTCTTTTAAATGTGTCCTTCAATCTTTTCTAATGCTGCTTGAAAAACCTCAATAGCTTGAAATAGTTCTGCGGCCTCTGCCTTTTGGGAAGGAGAGAGGGGCTGGAGGAAGGAGAGAAGGGAAGGATCTTGAGATGGAAGAGGGAACCCCTGTCAGGCACAACTGCACAACTGCCCAACAAGACATCGGCCCCAGGAACCAGAACATCTGGATGAAAAGTGAAATCCGTGGTTGGCCTCTACTCAACTTGGCCAGATGCCTTTTTCTATTCTCATGTAAAATGTCTTTTGGATAATAGGAAATTGTAGGCCTGCATTAGTCACCATTAGAAAAACTTGCACAGGAATTTACTCTCCTGTGACTTGACTTGGAGAGTGGCTGGTATCCATGGGTCCTTAATTAATGTTCGTGAGAGACCAGGGCACTGATGAAGATGGATGCTGCATGTCCCTTAGGCTTCCTGTGGCTTCATGGAAAGGACATGACATCGGGCATCATGGCAACGTGAAAATGCACTTCCTTCTCCTAGACATATTTTTACCAATGTAATATTATAATATGATTCTCTCTTGTTTATCCCCTTATTTTTTATAGTTAAAATTTTAATTTGGTGTTTAAATGTAATTTGAGTGCTGCCTAGGGCTCTCTAGAGGCAAGGTGATATGAATTCTGCAGAGCAGAATAACTGCAATCTTCACATGGTATTTCATGGCGACCGGGGACGTGCAGTGCCTCGTGACTGGGTATCTACAAGCTCCTACCACCAGCTTCAAAAGCACCATCATGAGCAAATGAGAAACCGATAAAAATAAATGTTTCTCTCTTTCCAAATTCAGTTACCAGAGTGGAAAATCAACTTGTTATCTTTTCTTGCCATATTTTATAGGATGAAAATCTGGTCTTTAAAAAATATTTAGGAGTAAATAGCCTGGTTTCTTCTTTCTATTCAGCTAGGGGCTGCATTTCTGGGCAGGTAAGTCAACTGTAAAACCTAATCCTTTCCTGTCTGATTTTGGATGCTGTGCTTGGGGACAGATTATACTGTTGTTGTTGTTTTTGCTTGTTTGTCATCCTCAGTCCAGTGAATTCTCCTCTCTGACTTCAATCCAGACGTCATTTACATTCTCAGTGTTTGACGTCCTTGGATGAAATCAGGAATGGCAAATAACTTTGAGAACTTTGTGCTCATATGGTTATAAATGTGCTTGCTGAACGTTTTTGGTTTTGGTTCAGTTGTAAGCTGATATTGGTTTTGGAAATGAAAAAAGAAGTCTCAAGGAGATGTCATCAAATAAAAATTAATTACTCCACAAACATCAATCGTCTGTCTCATGTGTACCAAGCCTTGTCCTAGCAATAAGGTTACAGAGAGAGGTAACACAAGGCTTCTGCCTTTGGGGGAACTTCCTGTTGCACAGGGAGCCAAGAGAAGTAAACCAGTGACTACCCGGTGGTAATATACTGGCCATGGTGGTTGGTGGTATGGAAAACCAGTTACCTTTGTGGGTATCCGAGAGTACTAGAGCCTGACTTGTAGGTTCAAATCCTGATTGTGTCATTAATATCTTCGTGGTCCTTGGGCATGTGATTTAACCTCTCTGAATCTCAGAGTTCTTATCTATAAAATGGAGATATTCCCAGCTACTCCCTGTGAAGCACTTAACCCCGGGCTTAGTGTACTTTCTCTGTTCAGAAAAATCTTGGCTATTGTTTTTATGACTATCAGGTATATTCACGGTGCCATGGAAGCCGGAAGGGGGTACACCTGACTGTGAGGTTGCACAGGGGAGGTAATGTCTGAAAAAGATCTTGAAGAATGAGCAGGAGTTTGCCAAAAAGGGTAAAGGGGGGCACTCTAAGCAGAGGAAATGGCACTTTCGGCTGTCATACCAATGGGAAGCAGCTTGGCATGTTTGGGAACTACAAGTTCATGAAGATTCAACATTTAATGAGTACCTCCTCTGTGCCAGGCATGCTTCCAGGTACTGGGGATTCAGTGCTGAAAACAGACCCGGTGTCTGCTGTCATAGCACTTATATTCTAGTGGGGAAGACCGTAAATGAATAAATTCAGACACGTCTGAGACAGTTTTTGGTAGTGATACATACTATCTGCATAAGTTCTTTTCAGAAGTCCATTATAATAAAGCAGGGAGGCAGTGAGTGTATTGAGTAGAAGACCACCCCAAGCATTCCCTTATGTGAAGTGAGAATTGTGTGTGAGGGACACCTGGGTGGCTCAGCGGTCGCTCAGGTTGTGATCCCAGGATCCGGGGTTGAGTCCCACATCGGGTTCTCTGCGGGGAGTCTGCTTCTCCCTCTGCCTGTGTCTCTGCCTCTCTTTCTCAGTCTGTGTATCTCATGAATAAATAAATAAATGTTAAAAAAAAAGGTGTGTGTGAAGCAGGGAGTGGCAATGAGCTGGGAGTGTCAGGCGGTGAGGTCAGGGAAGAAGGAAAGCTCTAGATCATAAAGGGCTTTCCAAGAATTTCTGCCCTGGATTGTAGGCCAATGATCACTGAACTTCAGTCTTTCACACATTTTGTCATATTTGTGGAAATTACAAACTTTCTATGTAATTATTTATTTAGAATGTCTATGTAAATAAACTCACCTCTTGGCAGCCAGTAAACACATGCATTTATTTTCAAAAGAAAGTGTCATAGCACAGCTGCAAATGGAAGATCAGAATTACCTGTTGTGAAAGTGGCAAATGGGTTAAAGGAAAACACAACCATAAAAAAAAGTGTTTAACTGTGTGCCATGTAAAACCATCCTGAGTAGCATCATTGGTCCATTTCCTGCGTGCAGGTCGACATTAACCTAAGGGCAATGGGAAGTCTCAGAAAATGGCGAACATGATCTTTGGTGACCGATGACTTAAACAAGGAGAGAGGGGTCAGCGAGATGTTAAGGACGCTGTTGTAAGTGGCGCGGGGCAGAAGGTGGTAGCGCAACTAAGGAAGTGTCTGGGAATGAAGTGGGACGGGCAGATACAAAAGATGCTTTGAAGGTTGATGAACAGACCATGGGCCCAGTTGGATAAAGGGATGAAGGAGAGGGAGGCACCAAAGAAGAGGTCTGTGTTTTTGGCCTAGGTGTCATCAAGAAGTTATTTTCATGTTTGTATGCAGTTGGAGCTATCAGAGCAAACATTACTGGCATTTGGGCTGACAAACAAGCTTTGGAAGTTAAAAGGTGTTCAACCTGGAGCCGCTGCCTCCCATTAAAGAGGTATTAAAATCAATACTATAGACCAATGGACCTAACAGACATGCACAGAATGTTCCATCCCGTAGCACCAGGATACACATGGCTCTCCAGCGCACCGGGAGCATTCTCCGGGATAGATCATATGTTAGGCTACAAAACATGTGTTAATAAATTTAAGAATTACCACCAAGGTATCAAGATACCACATATCTTTTCTGATCACACTGGTAGAAAACTAGAAATCGGTCGCATAGGAGGCAAACTGCAGCACTCACAAGTACATGGAAATTAAACAACACACCCTTGAACAACCCATAGATCAAAGAAGAACTTGAAAGGGAAATCAGAGAGTCCTGAGATAAAGCAAGAACAGAAGCACAATATACCAAAACTTATGGGATGCCATAAAGAAATTCTACGAGGACAGTTTATAGCAATAGCTGCCTATATGAAGCAAAAAGAAAAATCTCAAACAAACACCTTTGTACCTCAAGGAACTAGAAAAAAAGAAGAGCAAACTAAGGTCAAAGTTAGCAGAGGAAAGGAATAGTAAACATTGAGCGGAAATAAATTAAATAGTGACTGGAAAGACAGTAGGAAAAAAAATCGATGAAACCACAAGTTGTTTTTTTTCACAATATCAATGAAATTGACAAATGTTTAACTAGACTAACAAGAAGAAGGGAGAGGAGTCAAATAAATGAAATCATCAATGAAAGAGGAGACGTTTCAACTGATGCTATAGACACATAAGGGATGGTAAGAGACTTTAGACAATTATATGACAGCAAATGGGATAACCTGAAAGAAATGAATAGATTCCTAGACACATAAACCTACCAAGACTGAGTCATGACGAGAGAGAAAATTTGAACAGGCCAATAACAGCTATGGAGATTGAATCAGTCACCAAAAACCTCCCAAAAAGAAAAAGCCCAGGACCAGATGGCTTTGCTGGTGAATTCTACGAAACATTTAAAGAAGAATTAACACCACCAATTCTTCTCAAACCATCCCAAAAATGAAAGAGAAGGGAATGCTTCTAAACTCCTTTGATGAGATTAGCATTACCCCAATCACAAAGCCAGGCAAGAACACAGCAAGTGGAGAGAAACAACAGGCCAATACCCCTGACAAATCTAGATGCAAAAATCCCCAAAAAAATACTGGCAAACTGAATTCAACAGCCAGTGGGATTTATCCCTGGGATGGGGTTTGTACAGGTGTTTGGAAATCCCAACATTTGTTGCCATGTTATTCACAATAGCAAAGCAAGCAGAAACGACCTAAGTGTCTGCTGATGGATGATTGAATAAAGAAAATGAGGCGTACGTACACACCGGAATATTACTCAGCCACAAAGAAGAAAGAAATCCTGCCACTTGCAACAACGTGGATGAGCCTTGTGGGCATCACGCTTAGTGAAAGAAGTCGGGCAGAGAGACACAAATACTGTATATTTCAGTCACCTGTGGAATCAAAAAGGCCAAAATCACCGAAACAAAGAGTAAATTGGTGGTTGTCAGAGCCTGAGAGGTGGGGACGACGGAGAGACTCGGGTCAAGGAGTACAAACTTCTACTTATAACTGATCAAGTTCTGGAGACCTCATGGATGGCGTGAGGACTCCAGTTAGCAGTACTGGTTTGTGTGATTGAAAGTTGCTAAGAGAGGAGATCCTACACGTTCTCACCACACACACCTTTTTTTTTTTTTAATGTAACCATGTGAAGTGATGTTAGTGTGTTAATCAAGCTTATTGTGACAATCGTTTGAAAATATATACTTGTACCAAAGCATCATGTTGTACACTTTACACTTATATAACATTATGTATCAATTATATCTCAATAAAGATGGGAAAAAACTTTTCACCCCCAGAGCCAAATACTTGTATTCTGGGGGAGGGAATTCCCTCTTCCTATTTCTTTCTTTTTTTTTTTAAGATTTTATTCATTTATTCATGAGAGAGACACACACACAGAGAGAGAGAGAGGCAGAGACACAGGCAGAGGGAGAAGCAGGCTCCATGCAGGGAGCCCGACGTGGGACTCGATCCTGGAATCACGCTCCAGGCCGAAGGCAGCGCTCAACCGCTGAGCCTCCCGGGCTGCCCATCCCTCTTCCTATTTCTGAAGGAATTATGCATATTCCAAAGGATCATAAGACATGGGGGAGCAGAGGTTCTCTCTCAGAGTGGAGGGGTCGGTGTGTAGCCTCTGTATATAAATTCCCACCAGATTCACGATTTGGGGGCTTCCGCCCTGTAGTACAGTCACCCCGCCCACAGACAGCACGACATCTGGTTCCCCTTGGATTCCTTGGGTCACTAGATATGGGAATCTGGGCAATTCTTGCTATCAATAATAAGTGTGATCTCTCCTCTAGAAACTCATGTTTGCTTCTAGGATAAAAATGAAAGAGTCTGGATATGAAAAGCTCAGGGGGTGGGTGATAGACTTCCCATAACCTCTACGGATGTAGAACTTCAGTTTTTTTTTTTAAAATTATTTATTTATTCGTGAGAGACACACAGGGAGAGGCAGAGACACAGAGGGAGAAGCAGACTCCATGCGGGCAGCCTGATGCAGGACTCGATCCCAGGACCCTGGGATCACGCCCTGGGCCAAAGGCGGACGCTCAGCCACTGAGCCACCGAGGCACGCCTAGAACTTCGGCGCTCTGAGTGTAGATTTCCCATCATGATCTAACCTGACCTTCTTGAAAGTTCTGAGCTCAGGGCTGCTGCGAGGATCTTTCATTTGAGGAAGCGAGACTGGGAGATGAAGGGTTTGTCTGAGCTCAGGCAGCCAGGGAATAGCGGAGCCGGCTGCTTCTGGGCCAGGGCCACCTCTGCCCTGCAGGGCACAGCTGGCAACGTAGAGACGTTTTGGGTTGTCACAGGTCGGAGGAGGCAGCGAGCATCCTCAGCGGGCACGGCCGCTGGCAGCAGAGCTCAGCCCTGCCGAGGCCGAGAGACTGCTTCCTGGTCCCTTTCGCTCCTCTCCTCGGGGAGCCTCCTCTTTCCTGCAACTTCCATCCCAACTTGATTGAAAGTGAAAACCAACCTGCCAGTCATGCCCCACGGAGAGCACCTGCGGCTGCGATTGTCACCCTTTGAAGTTTCCTTCAGCAGATAAATCATCCCTGCCTTTATCACAATGTTTTGCCTGATGATGTCTACTCGATTCTGACAGAGAGCATTACACTTGTATGTGTTTGCTGCAGGAGCCTGTTGTAATAAAACAAAAAGGCCGCAAAGTGCACTGGGCGAGGCGGCAGGCCGGGCCTTGGAGACCACCGAGGCTGGCAAGCGTGTCTCTGGCCAACCCCTGCCGCCACTCAGGGCCTCGCTCGCGTGGATGCGGTGGGCTCCCCGGCGTCCCTCCCAGAGCATCCCGGCTCCGGCTGCCCCCACGGCTCCTTCCTTGGCCGGCCTCCCGGCGGCCTCGGATCCCACCAGGGCAGAGGGGAGCACTGCTCGCCCGGATCCTGGGCCGCCGGGCTATCGGCTTGATGCGGAGATTTAATTCTGAAGAGTGGAACATTCTCACCTGGTGGATGGACACGCGTTCTTGGACAGCCAGCCTAACGAACGGGGGCATTTATGATCAGTCAAGGTGCTGGGCTTCATCCTGGCCTCCGCTTCTCTCTGGGTCTTAGTGCAAACCTTCTGCTATAGTTTGATCTGATTTATTGTCAGCTTTCTTTCTTTCTTTCTTTTTCTTTATTTTTTTTCTTTTTGGTTACTGTTACTTCCCTAGGGTTTTGGAGGCCTAGGGTGAAGGGATCATAGTGCTAAGCAGCAGTTTGAAAACCTCAGAGGCAGTGAAATCAGACTTTAGTCTGGGGTGGATTTGCTGTGACCTGAAATGGCCACAGTCCTTGTCTACCCTCAGGGTCCTCCCTTAGACTCCTTTCAAACTGCTGGTCTAGAAGATGTTCCAGTGATGTGCTAACGTCTTCGGAGAGAGGAACCCCCGTACTGTAAAGAGGAGAATGCTTTCCTGCAGTCCACACACTAGATTCTCACTTGCCCGAATTCCCTCTGTGCCATAATTGAGCTCCACCCACAAGACAGGGACCAAACTTCTACTCCTTGCTTAGAAGGTCATTAAGGTCAAGACCACAGTGGGTAAGTGTGAAATCTGGGTTCTGGATTCTCCCCACCCTGGGGATTGGGGAGAGGGTGAGGTGGAAACTTTGTGGCCCACCCAATTGCTACCACTGCTGACACATCAACACACATCCCAGAAGGAAGGCCTTAGACTGACTGTCCATGGGCATCAGACATGGTGGCCCTCCTCCCAAAGATGCTGGACCCTCCTTCTGGTTGGCTTTCTGTGCTATATAGCAAATCACCACATGTCCAATGGCTCAACACCACACATACATTTATTATCTCAAAGTTTCTGCAGGGCAGGGGTCTGGCCAGGGCTCCATGGGGCCCCTACTCGGGCATCTCGCATGGCTGCCATCAAGTGGTTGGTGGGGCTCCGTTCCCCTCTGGAGTTTGGGCTCTCCTTATAAGCTCACGTGGTGGTTGGCAGCATTCAAAATCCACCTCCTTGTGGTGTTAGAACTAAGGCCCCAGCCTTTTGCTGGCTGTTGGTGGGAGGCTGCTCTGAAGTCCTAGAAGATGCCCCCTTGTGGTTATGAGTTGAATCATGTCTGCAAATCTCAACTCCCCAGGAAGCGTGAATGGAACCTTACTTGGAAGCCGCCAGTTGCAGATGATCAAGTTAATATAAGGTCACATATAGGGTGGGCCCTAATCCAATGACTGTGTCCTTATGAGAAGGGGAAATTTGGATATAGAGACAGACATAAATAAATGGCTGTTGTTTGAGGTATTTTATTATGGCAGCCCTAGGACACAAAGACCACCTGCCACGTGGGCTTCCTCCATGTGGCTGCTCATTCTATCAAGGAGGCAAGGGGTCTTTCTTTCTAGTGTGCCGGGATGGGACTTACATAGCATAACTAATCAAAGGAGTGACCTCCCACCACCTTGGCCATATTTTGTGGGTCAGAAGCAAGTCACAGGTCTCAAGGGGAGAGGATTTCACAAAGATGGGGCTATTGGGAGGTGTCACTGGGGCCATTCTTCCCCATGGACCTAGGAACACATCAGGCTTTGACTTGACCTCAACCAATTGCCAGCCTTGCTGTCTTCAGCCAGGCGTGAGGGGGTGGGGGTAGGGATGGGGGTGGAGGTGGGGGTGGTGGGGAGGGCTTTGTAAATGTTGGTCCAAGACCAAGTTCTCACGTCCGTGGTGAAACAAGGATTAACAAAAGCACAAGGTCATGAGGTTTTCATTAATCTGGATTTATTCCATTTAAAGAGATACCTGAGTTCTTGGTATAAAACTGTCTCCCCTTTAAAAGAAATAATGGTGACTGTAGAGCGCATGGGACATTTTGGGGAGAGGGTGTCTCTATCTGGCAAAATAAAAGTTGGAAACTCTAAATAATGAGTTGGACAGATTCGTCAAGTCCGAGAACCCCCTGGTCTGGAGCATGAGGTCTTCTCTGAACAAAGAGCCAAGCCCGTCGGGCCACAGCAGGGCATAGCGAGTCTCCACCGCCCGCCCAGAGCCCGGCTGAGCCGCCTGGTGTTTGGGAGGAGCTGGCCCCCAGGGACAGACTGGCTGCTCCTCAGTCCGTTCCGAGAGCCCCGAGAGCTCATGAGAAAGGAGCAGGCCACGACCACGATTTAGCATCATGCTCTGAGCTGTCATCCACGCCGATAGCAGAAAAGGCCATTTTCTGAGGAATCGTTATCAAAAACACCATGGGTTAGGTTATTCTTTGCCGCTTATTCAGAGCCTTGGGGATAAAGGTCTCTTTAAAGTTAGGCCTTGGACAAAGTTTGCTTTTCTTGGCAAACATATGTATTTTTTCTTCCTTAGACAATGAGAGCTCCGCGACAATCAGAGTTGTTTCTCTTTTTGCCTTGGTTTCCAGGAAGCTTAGAGAACGTTCTTTGTGTTTAACTGGTCCAGTTTCCCAGAGCTGTGGTCGTACTTGACATCCTGCTGCCTGCCTCACTCCTCTGCTTCTTATTCTTTCCAGCTTCTCTCAGTTTTAGGGGCTGCGTCTCCAAACTTGAATCACCCCAAGTCTTTGGGGGAGTGTCTGGGGATAAATGGCAGGTGAGCTTCTCAGGGTTGCCATAGGATTGAGGAGGTTAAGTACATGAGAATGTTCCATAAACAGTGGCCATGAACACACATGTGCCCACACACACGTGCACACACGTGCATGCATCCCCCGCCTTCAGGATGGCATAGTGGTCAAAGGAGGGCTTAATTAAAGATGACAGGGAAAGGCCTTGTGAATCTCGGTTTTCATCAGTTTTAATTTGTGGTCCTCAGCCGGTCCTGTCAACTCGTGGACGCATCCTTAGTCTCTGAACAAACATCGGAATTCTCCACCATCTCCTAGACGTCCCGGCTTCTCATCCAGGTTTGGGCTTCACCCTGAGGTTAAGCCTAAGATGTGGACTGGGGTGTAAGTAGCCTATTTGGGAGGTGAGGGAAGTACTTCTGGGGGCAGGAGGGAGTGAAGGGGGTTGAATTATGTCCCCTAGAAGGATGTACTCACATCCCAATCCCCAGTTCCTGTGAGTGTGACCTTATTTCCTAATTAATTAATTTAACAGTTGATGTAACTAAGCGAGGCATCTCTAGATGAGATGTTCTGGGTTTAGAGAGGGCCCCAGTCCAGCGGCAGGTGTCCTTACAAGAGGTGCGAAGGGGGGATTTGACACACGAGGACGGCGGGCAGAAGGCCGTGTGACCACAGAGGCAGAAACTGGAGAGATGGAGCCGAGGAGCACCTTCCAGAGGATGGGGGGGCCAGGCGGGGCCTCCCTGAGGGCCTTCTGAGGGCGCCCTGCCTCGTGCTTCCATCCTCCAGAGCCCGGAGACAGGAGGTGGCTGTGGTGCCAAGTCGCCCACCTGCAGAGATTTGGGTGGGGGGAGCCCCGGACCACGCAGGGGGTGGGCTGCGGCCTTAGGCTGCGGGTGGGGGTCGGGGTGGGGGTCAGGCCCTCCGAGCAGCCTGCCCCGGGCCCCGGCTGCCATCCCGAGGGGCCTGGGTGCTCTGGGGCCTGGGGCTCGAGCCGGTGGCCAGAGCCCCACCGGGGCTGCGTGTGACTCCGGGTCCTGGCCCCCAGCCCGCCCCTCAGGCGCCGGCCGCCCAAGGTCTTCTTTTTTTTTTTTTTATTTTTTTTTTTTTTTTAGTTTTAGTTTTTTAGTTTTATTCCCGAGACACACAGAGAGGCAGAGACACAGGCCGAGGGAGAGGCAGGCTCCCCATGGGGAGGCCGATGCGGGACTCGATCCCCGGACCCTGGGGTCCCGCCCTGAGCCAAAGGGTCTGCGCTCCTGGAAGCAGGCGGCGATGGGGCTGCCCTCGGGTCACAGAGTCCCGCAGGAGCAGCCTGGCCCGGGCCTGCCTTCTCAGGCCGCTCAGGGCCCTGAGGCCCAAGGTTAGGGCACACCGCGACCTTTGCTCCCAGGGTGTCCCCACACGCCCGGGCAGCTGCCCTGACGGAGCGTTTGCTTCGGGCCATGAGCAGGGGAAGGGAGCGCAAGCACAGGCTCTGGAGCTCTGCCCTGGGA
Organism: Nyctereutes procyonoides; assembly: GCF_905146905.1. Taxonomy (NCBI): domain Eukaryota; kingdom Metazoa; phylum Chordata; class Mammalia; order Carnivora; family Canidae; genus Nyctereutes; species Nyctereutes procyonoides. The sequence goes on along the minus strand of NW_026575024.1, from coordinate 3,917,131 downwards.
CCGCTCCTGCGTCTCTCAGCCAGAACCGGGCCGGGGCCTGCCTCTCTCTGAGGGAAATCTGGGAAACGTTTGTTTTTCAGACGGACACGCCGTCTTTCCTCCCTCCTCTGCCTAAATACTGTGTGACGTGGAGGGGGACTGAGGGCGGCCATAAGACGCCACAGCTGAGGGCCGACCCAGCTGACCTGCATTCCCTCACGGCTCTGGAGGCTACAAGTCCAAAACCAACGTGCCCAGGGGACCCGGCTCCCTCTGAGGGCCCTGGGCCAGGATGGGTTCCACGCCCACCTCTGACCTTCAGGGGGTGGCCGGCACCCTCGGCGCTCCTTGGCTCGTGGCACCCTCACCCCCATCTCTGCCTCCACTGTCACAGGGCCTCCTTACCCCCCTGTCTCCACGTCTCCGTGTCTCTTCCCCTCTTCCTGGGGGAACACCGGACGCATTGCATTCAGGGCCTGGCCTACTCCAGTGTGACCCCGTCTTAACTCTGCATCTGCGGTGACCCCACTGCCCAGCAAGGTCACATTCGAAGGTTCAGGGAAGGACATGAAGTTTGGAGGGACACCGTCCAACCCAGGACAGGGATCAAGGCTTCGGCTAGGGAATCATCAGCCATCTCCCCACAAGGTCTCAGCTGAGTGACCCTTCCTCCAGGAAACCTCCTCTGACCTCCCCAGAGCCGAGGTAGCTGCCCCTCTGTGAGCTCTCGGAGCGCGACGTTCTTCCCAGCATGGTGGCTGGGTGATGACTGTCCATCTGCTGCTCTAAAGGCCCCCTCGTGTCAGAGGCCAGGGGGCTCCATTTGGCCCCCTCCCTGACCCCCACTCCTTGGGGTTAGGCCTCAGTGAATGTTGCCTGCCTCTGACTTTAAGTGACAGAAAAGCCAGACTCCTAAGTCGGCTCACACCTAAGGGGATTTATCTTCTCACTCGCCTGACAGGAAGTCCAAATTATAACATTTTAGTGGTTAAAAACTGGTGTAGGCTCAGGAAGTCAGGGCTTTGGCTCTGCTTGTGCCCTCCTCCTGGCTTAGCTTCAGTTTTAGGTGAGGAGCAAGATGGCGGCCTCGGTGCTAGACGACCACTTGTCCAGAGGATGTTTCCTAGACTCTCCTGCTGTGCCAGGATGGGTCACATGTCCTTTGCTTAACCAGTTGCTGCCAAGGCCTGGCTTGGACTAGTCATTTAAGGATGGGCAGATATTGGGGATTCAACCATGAGGATGACTTCTTGGTGTTAACGAATACACTCTTTCTTGTTGCTTTGTTGCCTTTGCTTTGGGCCTGGGACTGTGCTCTGCTTGCAGTGGCCTTTTGGTCTCATGGAGCTTCAAAAACTGCAAAGACCCAGCTCAAAGCCCAAGAGGTATGTTGCAGGATGAGGAGAACCAGTTGAAACCTGTTTCCTCTGACTTGGGCCAGCCTCTCCTGATGACTCCTCCTTTAGGCCAGCTCTCATGGAGGTCAGCCGAGGTGATGACTTGATGTTCCTTCTTGGCAGGAATCAGCTTCTCTCTTGGCAAGTTATGTGCTCCTGAGCCAGAGCTCCTCGGCTGCTCTGAGGTCAGGGCTGTGGGTAAACAGGCTCCAGCGAGGGTCTGAATGAGTGTGGCTTGGCCTGGAAGCTGGTCAGGGGACAGACAGCTGCCCTCCTTAACTCAGCATTTTGGCTTTAACTGGTCAGCAAAAGAAGGCGAGGGGGGAATGGAGATGCCTGGTGACTTCTGAAAGCTAAATCATCACAGGGCAAGGTCAGTCTTTATTTAGACGTGCTCCTGGCAAATGAAGCAGTGTTAGTGTTTCTGCTTCCCAAGGGGGAGCAGTTGAAGTCCCCTTCAGGGAGCACAGATCCACCAGTCTTGTACCACTCCCCTACCCGAGCCCTTTCAGCCAGCCGAAGGGTGTGAACTGTTGACCTGATGGCACCCCAGGTGTTCCTCTGCTTGGAACAGCCTCCTTCATTTGCAATCTCCTACTTGTGATGAAACATTGGAAAGTTCAGGAGAAAAGATGGTAGTAATATGTAGGTTTGCCAGGCACGCAGTGGGCCGTCAGGGCTACATGTGGGACATCTCATGTAATCTTAGGACAAGATGCACTACCCATAGGAGGGGGACAGGACTCTGATCCCGAACTACATGTGCTGGACCGGAAGCTCACGAAGGCGAGGCGCCCGCTCGGAGCCCCGTGGCTGGGTCGTGGCACATGCAGGCTCTGAGCTAAGACCACCACCTGTTCTGCTGCCCGAAACCAAGCAGCCTCTCATTGACCAACTGTCAAATTTGTCTAAATTATAACATTTTAGTGGTTAAAAACTGGTGTAGTTCTCCCTGCTAGCATCCTTCAGTTTAACCATAAATTAGCGATGAAAATGTGTGTTTTTTTCACAAGACACAATTTTTGATGTGCTATTTGTAAGAGCAAAAAGGTAGTAATGGACACCAATAGGGGACTTGCAGAACAAACTCTGGTAAATCCAAACGGTAGAGTATGAGATATCTGTGTCCACCTGTCTGTCTATCTACCTGTCTATCTATCTATCTATCTATCTATCTATCTATCTATCTATCTATCTATCATCTATCGCGAATATCTCTACATACTGATGTGGAGTGACTTCCAGTATATATTAAATGGAAAAAACCCGCAAGATTCAGAGGAACATGGATAGTATTTTGCTTTTCGTGTAGGAAAGGGGAGAACAGATGCATATATGCTTATATTTTCAGAAAAAAAAAACAAAAGAAAGAATGGAATGATAAGCCAAAAACTACTCGATATGGGAGCCTGGGTGAGAAGGGAGGAGCTGGGGGGGGGCGGGCAGGAATGGACATGAGGCTTGTGGGGACCTGCTTGATTTTACAGAATTGATTTTTGAAACTTACATTTATTTTACAATAATTAAAAACTAAAATCAGAAACAAACCACTAAAAATTAACGGCAAACTGAAATAAATGATTCTAAGGGAATATCAAACCGATGCCCAACCATACACACAAAAAAGAATTATTTCAAATGATTTTTTTTATTTTTTAAAGATTTTACTTATTTATTCATGAGAGACAGAGACACGGGCAGAGGGAGAAGCAGGCTCCATGCAGTGAGCCCGACGTGAGACTCCATCCCAGATCTCCAGGATCACACCGTGGGCCGGAGGCAGCACTAACTAAACCGCTGAGCCACCTGGGCTGCCCTATTTCAAATGATTTTAAAACACAGCCTTTGGACCTCTGTCCCTAGTGGAATATGTCCTAAGGATAAAAGGAACTATAAGTAAATCTTAACTCATTTTCAAAAGTCTTATTTTCAGTAACAATATTGGTATTGCTATTTTGAAGCTATTATAAGGATAACGTGGGTTAAAGCAAGGGGTGGTTATGTTAGTATCTATAGGAACCAAGATTTCCAGTTTAAAAGTAAAGAGATATACAACCCAAAGGAAAGCTTTGTCATCTTAAAATTGGAATTAGAAATAACAGTAGAAGCTCATAGTTGTTTTCCCTTTTTTTTTTTTTTAAGTTAATCAAGCCTCCAGGGCTGACAACCAGTTTTCAGGAGCATGAGGAGCAAGGGAACAGTGAGGTACCATCTCCAGGAAGTGACTGCTAAGCCCAGAATGTGTGATTTTCTACAGAACAAATGGCCTACTTTCTGGTAACAAAGAAATAGCAAAAACAAAAACCCAACCCCTCCCCACCTGCCAACCTCCCCCCCCAAAACAAAAACAAAAACAAAAACCCACCAATAAACAAGGCAGGGGGAGAGGGGAGGAGAGATTTTTTGATGAAGAGAAATGTAAAAGACACACCAGTCAGATGCCCTAATGTACCCTGTGTCTGCAACCTCATTCAGTAAATGAGCTGTGGAAAGAAATGCTTGAGATAATGAGAGAAATGTATCTGCCTGGATATTAGATGATAATCTCGTTAATGTCCTTGGCTGTGAGAGCAGAACTGCGTTGGTTGGTTACGTAAAAAGTGTCTTCAACTGATGAAGATATAATCTAACAGTATTGATAGGTAAAATAATATCCTATCTGGGATTTGCCTCAAAGAGTCCAGACAAAAGAGGAGTAGATAAAAACAGATTGACACAGTATCGAAAATTACAGAATCTGGGGGGTGGGTACATGGGGATTTGTTATATTATTGTCTCAACTTTGGTATATGCTTGATCATTTCCATCGTAAAAGTTAAAAAATAAAATCTTTTTTTTTATAATTAAAAAACTGGCAGCTCATTTTTGTATTTCCTTGATTGGGTTCCAGTGCACAAAAAACTTTGCTTTGCTTTTCTCTAAGGCCCAACCCAGATCTCACCTCCTCTGTGAGGCCTTCCTCGACTACCTTCTCTTGAAATAATCTCTCTCCAGTGAAGCTCCAAGAACATTTTGGTCCTTATATCATGCTGTCATGTATCCAGTGTTATCTGGTGCCCTCAGCTAGCTTTTCATGTCCTGAAGTCAGGACTTAACAGCCTTGGGGTTCACACATGGCTACTCATTCCATATGTGACATTAGGGAACTTACTCGGGGGCAATTGTTTCCTCTGTAAAAGGACATGGGATACTGGATGTTGTCAAGGACCTGCGATTGGGATGTTGGCCCTATGCCTGGCACATGGTTAGAGCTCAATGAGGAACAGGCATCCTCTCCTCCAAAGTATCAAAGTTGGTGTCATGGACTGAATTGTGTTCCACATATTCATGTGTTGAAGTCCTAACCCTCAGTACCTTAGAATGTGACCTCGTTTGGAAATAGGGTCATTGTAGCTGTCATTAGTTAAGATGTCATTAGGTAAGGTATGCTGGAGTAGGGGGGTCCCCAATCCATATGACTGGCATCTTTATAAAGGGAAGAAATCTGGACCCCGATAGGTATATGGGGAGAACGCCCTATGAGCTGAAAATGGCTGTGTGCAAGCCCAGGACAGAGGCCTGGAACAGATCTTTCCTTCACAGCCTAGAAGGAATCAAACCAGGCTTTGGCAGCAACTGGTTAAGCAAAGGACATGTGACCCATCCTGGCACAGCAGGAGAGTCTAGGAAACATCCTTCTGGACAAGTGGTCGTCTAGCACCGAGGCCGCCATCTTGCTCCTCACCTAAAACTGAAGCTAAGCCAGGAGGAGGGCACAAGCAGAGCCAAAGCCCTGACTTCCTGAGCCTACACCAGTTTTTAACCACTAAAATGTTATAATTTGGACTTCCTGTCAGGCGAGTGAGAAGATAAATCCCCTTAGGTGTGAGCCGACTTAGGAGTCTGGCTTTTCTGTCACTTAAAGTCAGAGGCAGGCAACATTCACTGAGGCCTAACCCCAAGGAGTGGGGGTCAGGGAGGGGGCCAAATGGAGCCCCCTGGCCTCTGACACGAGGGGGCCTTTAGAGCAGCAGATGGACAGTCATCACCCAGCCACCATGCTGGGAAGAACGTCGCGCTCCGAGAGCTCACAGAGGGGCAGCTACCTCGGCTCTGGGGAGGTCAGAGGAGGTTTCCTGGAGGAAGGGTCACTCAGCTGAGACCTTGTGGGGAGATGGCTGATGATTCCCTAGCCGAAGCCTTGATCCCTGTCCTGGGTTGGACGGTGTCCCTCCAAACTTCATGTCCTTCCCTGAACCTTCGAATGTGACCTTGCTGGGCAGTGGGGTCACTGCAGATGCAGAGTTAAGACGGGGTCACACTGGAGTAGGCCAGGCCCTGAATGCAATGCGTCCGGTGTTCCCCCAGGAAGAGGGGAAGAGACACGGAGACGTGGAGACAGGGGGGTAAGGAGGCCCTGTGACAGTGGAGGCAGAGATGGGGGTGAGGGTGCCACGAGCCAAGGAGCGCCGAGGGTGCCGGCCACCCCCTGAAGGTCAGAGGTGGGCGTGGAACCCATCCTGGCCCAGGGCCCTCAGAGGGAGCCGGGTCCCCTGGGCACGTTGGTTTTGGACTTGTAGCCTCCAGAGCCGTGAGGGAATGCAGGTCAGCTGGGTCGGCCCTCAGCTGTGGTATCCATTATGGCTGCCCTGAGAAAGTAATGCAGGTGGGAGTCCTGTCTCTGTGTCCCGTGTATCACCTGCCCGGTACCTTCTTCAGATGGACAGGAGGCAACCAGCCATCGGTAAGGATGTTGATGTTGACAAGGAAGTGCTTCCTAACTGGGCTACGTTTCCTCTATTCAGGGTCCCTGTCTCGCCTTCTCAGCTTGGCCACATCCCTCTTTCTCTGGCAATATGACTGATTCATCACAGTGGGTTCCCACTCCCTACCACACACACACACACACACACACACACACACACATACATGTGCACACCCACACCCACACACCATTTTACTTCTAATACTCTGATCAACAGTCTCCAACTATTCGCCAGAATATTCCCGGGGGAATAAAACCTTGGGAAAGGCCAACAATGCCACAGAGTGATGTAAAGAAATGATTTATCAATCCAGTGGCTTAAACAAGACACCGTGGGCCCAGTTGTACAAACATCCGGAAGGTCAGTTCCATGTGAGTTAATCCTGAGGAAACGGTAAATCGTGGGTCCTAGAAAATGATGTTATAGATCTTGGGGCGAGGTGCCTCTGCAGCTCCAGACACTCAGAGCTTCACCAATTGCCCTGTCCTCAGGCCACTGTTGTGTCCAGCCCCAAAGGGTAACTCTTACTTTGCAGAGCTCTTCACAGTGGGTTTGGCAGCAGTGGGTCTAACAAATTCAGTCTGGTGGTTTGAGGGATCTCCATTTCTGGGGTCCACATGAACTTTTAACTTTTCAGATTCCTGCGCTGACCCCACAGGTCAAGAAGGGAGCCACTCCGAGATGCACAGGACAAGGAAGAATAGAGAGAGGTGCTGAGGTCCAGCCCTTTGGTGAGGCTGAGCACGTAGACACAGATGCACCTACAGGCACGGTTTTTGCCATTAGCTGCAATCCCACCCCTGAAAGTTTTAGTAGACCAGTTCATGTTACCTTGAAGACCTAGGGGTTTCTTGTAACTATGGAAACATAAATCTAGGCATGAAGAAGCCAGGGGGGAAAACTGCTAGTGTTGCCTTGACAACAGATAAAAACCCAAGTCTTTGTTGTTAGTAGAGATAATGCACCTGCAATCTTTTAAATTCATTTACTTGTGGGGAAAAAAAGCTAGAGTAGACTTGAGTGCCTTCCAGAAGCAGATGATTGGTGAAAGTCTTGACTGGGGAGGGGGCATCTTTTCAAGGTTTCCTCTGCTGAGTGGCAGGGGGTCAAGATCTTTCTTACGAATGGCTGAGAGGTTTGCGAGAGTCTGCACAATGGGCTAGCGTCCTCTTGTCCTCTTGCCCTAATACCACCCCCGGGCCCCCGCCGGTCTTCACTCTGGGGGTTATTACAGTGGATGACCTCCGCTCCTGTTCTGTTCTCCACTTCCCAGAGGACGCGGAGGGGACGTGACTTCTTGCCAGGAGCAGAGATCTCATTGTTATCGGCACACTCAAGGGCTCGTTCTCCCTCTGAAGTCCTGCCCTTGTAAGAAAGGGTGTGAAATGTCAAGATATGCTACTTCCTGCGACATGAGCCCCTCTGAGGTCATCCCAGGGCTTCTGCAACCCAGGAAAGATCATCCTGAGCCGGCCGCTAAGTGCCCGTAAGTGGGCATAGCTCTGGGCCACGTTCCAGAGAAGTTACTTTCCTTCCGGAACATCCTCGGAGGATGTTGGACATCCATGTGGCACGAGGCTTTCCGAGTTGGTGCTCAGATGCAATCTGCATGAAGAGGGTCCTCAAGCCAACTTCAGGGGACTGATAAGAGGCTTTCTGTTCTAGCCGGAAGAACAGTCATGTTGGATCTTCTTGATGCTGGAGTGCCAGCTCTCTATGGGGGCAGATGCCACCGACGGATGAAAGGGGAAGTGGATCACGGGCTTGTTGAAAGTCATTACCTTGCCAAGTGCGGGATTTGGACCCCTCTTCAGTCTAGAGGACATTGAGTAAAACAAGAAGCACACGCTAAAATATTTATGACATGGGCGATGAGAAGGGGGCTTGGAGAGGCTTCCCATCCGGCCAGCCCTGATCCCAGCCTGCTCTCTGACAGCGATGCCTTTCAACGATGATTTTAACCCAACGTGTTGGCACGTAGAGAACAGTATGTTGAGAAATACCGAGAAGGTGATTAATGGCAGCACTCTTTTATGGGCCGAAGGTCGGTCTCGGGGCTCAGGCTTTCTCCCTGTAGCCTGAGAAGTGGACTGCCCGCTCCGGGGGCGCTTCAAGGAAACTCAGTGTGGGGAACCCGGATTACTCAGAGTTACCCGTTCAAGGACCACTTGTTAGAAAGGTAAAGGAGCATTTTTAAGTAGATTTCACTCATCTGGCTGCTGTCGACCGCCTGTTCTGTGCAGGAAACACTTTGCTGGGGATGTGGTCAGGGCCAAGGTAGGAACTTGGGAGATAAGTATCCTGGCTGTTCTACAGTCACAACGTCATTCACAAATGTGGAGACTTCACAACTGTTATTATAAAACGTGAAGTATACCTGATGTGTAGCACCAAGCAAACAAACCAACAAACACGCAGAAACAAACCAGTAAATCCCCCGGGAGGAAACGCTTTAAACCGGGTTAAAAGCAACAACTTGCTGAAATAGCCAATAATACCCTCTCTGACCCTGGAGGCCCCCGAGCCTCAGACTTTCCTTTATCAGCCCAATTTCCTCATATTAAATTTAGACAAAAATAGGACATCGTCATGGAAAATCAGCACATTTGTGAATTATAAAATGATCTGAAAGTGTTGAAAACACAGGAGATAAATCAACTTTGACACCTCGCTTTTTGGTTGACTTCGTAGCCACTGAACTTGCTGAGCTGAAGTACATTTCATAAGAAGCTGCTTTATTAATAAAGATCAGACTATGATTTCTCTTATTACTTCTGGGATAAGAATCGAAGCTGGGCAGGGGTTATTTTGGGTGACAATTTCCAGCCGCTGCTTTCCACATGAGTGAAATAATGTAAATTAATCGTCACTGCCCCTGGATGTATTGTGCAAGTTCCCTTAAAAAAATAATAAAAAGAAAGTGTCCAGAAAGCCCCATCAATCATCTATCTTCGACTTCTTCCCTCCGCACACTGTCACGACTCCACGCTATGACATTCTTTTTCACTTCTGTTTAAAGCAACCACCTTGTAAAGAATAGGTTTTCAAACTGGGGATTAGGGAATTGATTATGTGGTGACATGGTGCTCCTGACATTTCATGGAGTGGGAGGAAAGCGGGAATTTTAAAGTGGTTGAATCACCAGGGGATTCAAGCTGCAGTGCATGGCTTATTCTGAAACGCGACACTGCGCGGCTGCTTTTTGAAGGCCAAATGGTGGAGAAAAACTTATTTCAGTGACTCATAGGGAGCAGGGAGCGGGAGATGGGTGATGGGTGACTGAGCCGGCGGATCCCTGCTCTGAGAAGGGGGTTAGCTCTCTCCTGGCCTCTGAGGGGCTCTTGGGAGAAGACATCTCACCTCTGGCGTGGCCCTGCCCAGTGTCTCCTCCGCCGGAGCCGACAGGATAGATAATCTTCAAGTTGAGAAGAGAGATCGCTTTCTCACAATCTTTTGGTCACTAGCTCCATTTCTAAGTACTTGCTAGGTACAGTGAAAGATGTTGGGGTTCCTACATTGGGGCCAAGACGTCTCACGAATCAAGTGGTATTTGGGAGGATCTTGTCCTTGATTGGAGGGACAGAGATGAGGCTGCCGATGTCCCTTGAAGCCCCATCCCCACCACATCTGAGCTCACCTGCTTGAGCCTGACCTTAAGCCCTGACTTGATGAATCCCTTTTGAAGTAAGCCTAGTCTGGGGATCCTTTGGTCACTTACTACCCAGAGAATCTTGAGGCACGGGAGGCTAATGTTTGTTGTCAGGGCAGCCCTAGGTGCATGGTGAGCCCTCATTAGAAGGGGATTTTCACCACCTGTTGGGCTGTTGGTGAACCCCACGTGTGTCGTGATCCTTCATTCTGGGCCACTCTGGAGCACAGCTTCCTTCACCAGCCCCAGGTGAGACGCAGAATCCTGCAGCAAAGTGGAAAGCTGCTTCTGCTTTCCTGGGCTAAGATTGGGCAAGCTGAGATTTCTAGAGTTTGCTTTTTAAAATAGTTTTGATAGAGCTCTGAAGGCTGCCAGGGGTTCACAGGGGAAAAGGTTTTACCCAATGAGAAACCACTCTGTTGCTCTTGCTAATTTGCTGACTATTGACCCAGCATGGGTTCCTACCTCTTGGCTGCGGGTGGCTGGTTGGGGTCTGCCACAGTCACCTGTTGATTTTGGCTGTTCAGCACTCACGTCTGTTTTCTGAGGGCGGGATCTCTCTTTTCTGCTGGGACATACTATTCTTTGCCCGTGTGGATCAAGCAAACTGATAACGTGCACAGATGGAAGCCAGGCTACAGCTAAGATGCCTGTGGGGAGGGGAGTCCAGGGCTGTTTCTAAGGGGGCTGGCAGACTTGGGCATTCCAAGAAATCCATTTCCCCTGTGCCGAGCCTGATTCTTGGCTATCAATGCCACGAGGTGGTGTCTGAATCTCTCCACAAGAAATGTGGAGGGATGTGTGGTAGATTGTTCACAAAAATGGTCACAATTCTCCACTTCGCCCTTCCACCCACCCACATTCTTTGTGATGTGGTTTTTCAGCCCCTCCCATCAAAAGGTAAAGTCTATTGCTTTACCCCTTGAGTCTGGCCTGGATTAAGTCTTGCTTTGGCCAATGGAGTGTGATGGAAGTGATCTCGTGCCAGTTCCAAACCTAGGCCTCAGGAGTTTTTGTAGTAGGCTTCTGGTCTCTCCCTCTGTATCTCCTTCCACCTCAAAAGCCTGCTGCGTCCTTGTGAAAAAGCCTAGGTTCATTGAAGGATGGGGAACCCTGAAGAAGAGAGCCCGGTTGTCCTATCTGAGGCTATCCTTAAACAGTCTATGGCCAGATGACCCCTAGATAAGTTCGAGAGGTCAGCCAAGACAAGTAGGCTGTGTACCACCCCTGCCCCGCTGCAGCTTCCTGCAGACGTGAGAGGGAGCCTGGCTGAGACAGGAACAACCCTCAACTGACCTTTAGAGCAATGACAAATGCCTGATGCTTCAAGCCACCAAGTTGTAGGGTTGTTTGTTATGCAGCAAACACTAACTGCTACAGATGTCATTGGTTAGGTTTGCTAGGCACTAAACTGGTTGCTGTGGTAAAAAGTGTTCGAACCATAATTTATCTCCACAAGTCCCACGAAGCTTTGGGAGGTCACTGACTTTGAAAATGCAAGGTATTCCTTGTTGCTATGGATACCCCCATTGAGACATCAGAGTGCAAAGAGAGAAACCTAGTGTTGCCTTGACAACAGGTTTGAAAATCTGAGTCTGGTAAGGCAAAGACTAGGGGGAGAAATGAGGGAAAATAGGAAGAAGCAGGAAAGGGGGGAAATTAGGCTGGCAAAGCTTTCCCCCAAACCACAACTTGCCTCCGTGTAGTTGTCAGTCTATTAGAAGCAAGCACTGCTGAATGGGGGGCTATAAAGTGAGCAACAGGAGGCTCTTCTCTTTTCACGCCCATCCCTGCAGCGGGAGGAAATTGCACAGCCAAGGAGCAGCATGCAGCACCGTCAGTAAGTGCTGCCTTCAAGAGTTTGCAATTTGCTCTCAACCAAGTTTCATTCCAGGAATTAGAGTTTGCCCAAGCTGGAAGGGGTCTTAGAGCATCCACTCCCTTGCTCATTCTCTCTTCCTGCAGAGAGGGAAACTGAGGCTCACAGAGGGCAAACGCCTGCTCCAGGTTACACATAAGGCTGGGATTTTGGTCCTGGTGCAGTGGGTGACTGCTCCAACCCAGGAGCCAGTCAGCTCTGGGTACATGTCCTTGTGATACTGTTTACTAGCTTTGTGATGCCACGCAAACCGGTGACCTCCTAGACCCTTTCTATGAGAGGTCAGCCTCAAAGGTGGGGGTAACCAGTGAGCTCATGCATGAAAAGCACAGTGTCCAGCCTGCAATGAGTTTGCAATAAGCGGCTTGCTCTTATTTTTACTATAATCATGTTACCCTGTCTCTACTTTTCCGAGTCATGGAAGGAACACCAGGACCCCATCTCTTCCCCCGGAAGGCTTGATGGTGCGTGTTATGATGCCCACTGTCATCATCTGTCTCTTGCAGCTGGATGTCACAGCTGGTAATCTTCCAAGCAGCTTCCATGTCCTCCTCACAGGCAGGCAGGAGGATGACACAGCTTCATTGTCTCACTGTGTCAAGGAGGACATCACCTGAAGTCCCCAGGAAGCTTCTGTGTGCCTGAGGGCTGAAGCCCAGCTCTCCTGGCACATCTCCATCCTCCCATATGCAGCTGCCCTGCAGAACGGAGCAGCCACACAGATGGCCCAGATGTGGGGTTTAACACAGAACAAGAGGAAGGCAGTTTGGGGCATCTGTTAATGAGAGAAAATCACCATGCATGGAAATCTTATGTATGGCAAATAAATGGTGGGCAAATACCACTTACATATTCAGAGGCACATCCTGTCCAACCTAAGCAATCCCAGCTAAGTAAGAGCTTGTTAAGGGATGAGGAGGGTCTCTGTGTATGGCCTGGTGTGATCATGGACAGGAGGGACCCTCAGAGGTCTAAGGAGATCACCACTGGGCGGTGGGCAGGCTGAGCTGCTGTGGAAGCAGGGCTCGCCTGGTGTGCGGTGTTTGTGTGGAGGGTGGGTTTGCAGATCGTATCAGCTGCCCATGTGCAGCACCTCAGCGTGGAGGGGGGGGGCTAGAACGCAGTGGTGGCACATGGGGAGTCAAAGACAGGGTGGACATGGGAGGGAGTGGGCTCCCCAGTAATGCCTGGGAGGGCAGTGGGCTCCCCATAAGTGCTGGGGTCAGTAAGCAGCAAGCAGCAGAGAGATCTCGCTCTCCAACAAGTGTCTCTGACCTGGGCATTCGCTTACCAGAGCACTTCTGGGTTCTGATCAGGCTTCTCACTCACAGAACATAAACCAGATTAAGAGGCTCTGCAGAGCATCTTTGAAGTGGGTGCCAGTTGAAAGGATATTGAAGGCTGACTTCTAACCAGCTTAGGCAGGGCACGCAAGAGCTGGCAACACAGACCTCCCTTGTGCTAGGAGCGCGTGCCGTCCACTCCCCACGAAGGTCAGCGGCGTCAGCTCAGGTGTGGGGAGTGAGGAAGGGGAGCGAGTCTGCTGCAAAATAATCTGTGTTGGTGCAACGTCAGGAGGTCATCCAACAGCTCAGGAAAAATAAGCTTTCCTCCCATAGCTGTGCCTTTTGCTAAGGGCCCGAGGGGGAGGCAGACCCAGGGCTGTCTGTGTTCTATAACGTCAGCCTCCAGGTCATCGCTCAGGCCCCATCGGCAAAGAAAAATGGTTTCTGTGTCGGTGGCCTTGTCTGGCCTCGAGTTCATACAGGCAGGCTGGAAGCACAGCTGGGTACAGATTCTGATTTTGAATAAAATTGTCGCCTCTTTGTCCCTTGGCAACATCCCCCAATGCCATGTAGGGTTGTTTTTGTGTACCCGGCTCGCCATCTGTCTCAGGGTTAGCAATCCAACTTCTGTGATAATTCAGGCTCTACAGCCATGATTGGTACTTGATCTGGCTTTTATTGACTCTAAACCCACAGCTGGGGATTAGATGCAGCTCAGCCAGTGCTGCCCTGTGGTCAGAGACCTCCTTGGGCACAGCATGTATGGGGGCACCCTCTTCTTCCACTGGGCTTCCCATCTGACCAAGGAGCTTACACAGGGTGACATGGAGCTTAGACTTAGAAGATGGGGCTCAAGTGAAGTCACCTCCCTCCGAACGTCAGCTTCCCCCCGTAGAAGGGAATGGCCCTCTTGTGAGGCTCAGTCTGGTGTGTAATGGCTGTCCCCATAGCTCACACTGCTCTCCACTGCTCCTCACCCTTGCTCCCTTGCTGGCAGAAGCTCTGCTGGGTGGGGGATGTGTTCCCATCCCCAGGCAGGGGTTAAACTCTGAGCAGAGTCCTTCAGCCTTGGCAGATCCCAGTCTTCTGACCAGGGCTAGCTTTTGGGGGAGCAAGCATCCCGGGCCTGCCTACTGAGGCACTAGATGATGTCTGCTGGGGGCTTCTGGAAAAGGCTCCTCTCAAAAACAGATGCAGGCAGACATGACTCTTCTTTGACTGGAGATTGTTGGGACTGGATGTGATGCCTGAGATGGCACCTGCCATCTCTTGACAGTGACAGCCCGAGGACGAAGCTAGTGCTCCAGGGATGCAAGATCAGAGGGAGGGAAAGAACTCAGGTCCCACTCAGGACCCTAGATTTGCCGTCCTTGGTCCTGGCCTGCTGTAGGGCCTCTCAGGACTCAAGATAACCCCAACACTAACATGTTTCAGCCATCATGCAGGGCTTGACTGCTGCTCTTAATTGCAGATTGGTGCATTGTAAATGTCCTGGTTTTGTGAGAGGGGCTGGAGGTGATTCGTGCTCACCACCCCAGAATCTGAGGAGCCCTTTGCATTTGCCCCCCAAGACAAAGTAAGATGTATTGGTGTGAGGGTTCTGATGTGCCATCCCAGGTATGCCAAGGAGCTTGGGGGACGGTCAGGAAGATGGAGGGCCGTGGCCATCATCTCCCGGAAAAAAATGTGAGTGAGCTGTTTATTAGTTTCTGCTTTCCCTAACCATTTTTCATCGCCTCGCATTTGGGTACCACATTGATTTTAATCTAAAGCCATGAGTGCAGTAAAATCTCATTAATTCAGGCCTCACCAATTTTGAAGTGATAATTTAAATTGGGGCCAGGCTGAGGGTTGGCTGGAGTGGGAGCAAGATGGAGAGCAAACTGTTTTTAAGGACTTTTGGCTCACTAGGTGGATGCAACAAGATGCTTCCAATTACAAATGAACCTTGTGTGTTCAAGTTCAGCAGGAACCGTACTTGAAAATCAATCCATCAACAAATATTTATTGAGTGTCCCTGATGCACATGTCCCTGGCTGGCATAACACACTTTGTTAGAAGTTACTTCTAATCATTACCTATGCTGAAAAGTAATGGATTTCTTTAGGAAATGCAATTTCTTAAGTGGTCTGTGTTCCCATCTCTAGCCACCTACCCCACGTGGGCGTGCGCACTTGGCTGCTGCCTGTGTACACTCTCCAGCCACGTCGATCCTCCTTCCCCACAAGCTGTTTATAACCTGATGTTACTCCTATCATCTTGAAAAACAGGGGTGAAATTTGACCCCATATCTTCTTTCACTGCCACCCCATTTCTCTGTTCTCCTTGAAGATGCAACGTCTTCAAAGAGCCAACTGTTCCCCTTTGCACCTGGTCCTCCATCTTCCTACAGACCCAGTGAAGTTCAGCCTTCATTGCACACCCTGAAGACATGGCTCCTTTCATGCTCCCTGGGAGCTTCAGGTGGGCCAACTCCATGGTCCACCCTCAGCCAGCAGCAGGACATGGTCTAGTCCCCCCTCTTTCTGGAAATCTTTCCTTTGTCTTCTAGGGCCAGCTCTTTCTTAGTGGTCTACCAACCACACTGGTGGCTCTCAGTCTTCTCTGTTGGATTCTTCTCATCTGGTCTCTGGTGTTGACATCTCTCTCCTGGTGAGTGCACTGTGCTGTGCACCCACAGTGACATAAGCATGGGAGACGTTTGTTCATCGTATCCAGCCTGAGCTAGATGCTGGGCATGCAGTATGAATAGGCCAGACGTGTCTTCTGCTGTCCTGGAGGCCTGCTGGCTACGTGTGTGTGCATAGGGTGTGCCTGTGTACATCTGTGTGTCAGGAAATCGATGATAAGCAAGTAAACAGCTCCATGAAAAGATGGAGAGAGGGACAAGTGCCACGAAGAAAATAGGGTGATAGAACAGTTATAATAGGCAGTAGTCTTCAACACTGCAATTGCACTTTTTAATTAGGTGTAATTACATAAGGCACAGGTCAAACTATGTACAGATCTGAACTGCACAGATTGAACATGTTCACTTTGGTGAGCTTTGGCCAGTGTACGCAGCCATATCACCGACACCCCTACCAGAAGACACTTCCACCACTCTAGAAAGTCCTGTGTCCTTCCTCTGTCAGGCCTGGAAGTAGTCTTGTAGATAGAGGGTCAGAAGAGGCCTCTCTGATGAGGTGGCCTCTGAGATCCCGAGGAGGAGAAGGCAGTCACCACAGGAGAGCCAGGCTGGACCATGTCCCGATGTTGGGAAACCAAGGGGGCCATGTGGCTGTTGGGGAGCAGATGAACCGAAGCGAGAGCAAGGAGACCACATAAGGCCTGTGGCTACTGATGCACCTGGCCTTCAGTCCACCTGAGAGGTTGGTGGCCCCTGGGGTGTCCTGCAAAGGCAGAAGCAGGGTGACCAGGTAAGCAGTGATGCAGCTCAAACTGTGAAGGAGTAAGAAGTGGTCAGATTCTGGATGTATTTTCAGCAACTTTTTATTTTGAAAGAATTTTAGGCTCACAAGAAGGTATGAAGATAGTAAAGAGAGTTCCTGTGGACCCTTCACCCTACTTCCCCCAATGATGGCAACTTGTGGAGCCTATGATAGCATTCATCAAAACCAGGAGACTGACCTTTGAGCAAGGCCATCGACAGGCTGCAGCCTCACTGAGGTATTGCCTGTGTTTGCACGCACTTGTGCATGCATGTGTAGTTCTACCTCATTTCATTTCATCACATGTGGATTCATGTGATTCTAACACTACCTCCCTGTCCTGCCCAGCAATTGCTGTGATTGAAGACGGAGGGCTGTTAGAATGCCAGGCAGCTTCGTGAGCTCGTTCCCTCCTTGTATTTTTCCGACAGGATGTGAACCATTATAGCTGTTGGACGATGTGTGGGTTTTGAAGTGTGAAAGGCCCCCTCAGTTTCCAGGATGCCCTGAACTGCTGAACTGTTTTGGCCCTGGCGCTCTGGGCAGTCACCTGATGCATCGCCTTCCATCCTACTCATCAGTGGGTGAGTGCCAGGAAATAAGTTTGGGGCCTTTGGCTCCTTTCCTCCGCTAATGCATGAGACAGGCTTCATAAACGTGCCCTGTGGACGTTTCTGTACTTGAGCCTCACCGAATGTACAAGAGCATCTTTGAAATGCAAGGTGCTTTCACATGGACTTGTCAGTGGTGTTGGAAGCCACTGGTAGCAGGATTAACCCAGAAATAATAAATGCTTCAGATTCACTATGGGTGGGGGAACATCCATGACTTTGGGGTTTTATGGGTTATGGTTGGTTCCTAGCAGGAGGTCCAGGGATTCACGGGTGGTTTTCCAAATCTCTGCTTTTGAGACTCGGGACCCAGTGTCCTGTGTCTGACATTTACTCCTGGTGTGACAGAGGCTGTTACTCAGCTCTGGGTGCCATAGCTTCCTTGTCTGCCATGAGGACTGGAAACACTCTCATCTGGTTGTTGTGGGGCCCATAAGAAGTGAGTGTGAAAGTGTGTGGCGCACAGTAGGTGCTCAGCAAACATGAGCTTCTGAATGGGCTTCCTTTTAAAATGCTCTTTGCTGCAGGAGAGAGGGTAAAGAAATGCTACATTCCCAGGGCCAACCTGGCAGCAGCTTGGGGTGCTTCCCAGTCTGGGGTCAGTGGCGGAGGCTCCCTCCTCATGCTTAGCAATCTGATCATTGAGGCTCAAGGTCACCAGATACTTAACGTTCACCTCTAGCCAGAGCCTTGGTTTCTTCGGAAGGCAGGAACCACAGTTCCAATAACAAGGATGATTCATGCTGCTTATTCCCTCTGTGAAGTCCATGCCATCGGATGCTGTGCTCAGCCCCCACATGCATCAGCTCGGCATGAGGCAAGCACCGTCATATCTCACTGGACAGAAGGGGAGGTGGAGCCCATTGCTCTCTGACACACGGCCGGCCAGTTTATCTGGCTCCCGAAGCCTTGCCCTCCCCGCCACCCGCCGCCCCGGGCTTCCTGCTGCCCACTCTGCTCTACACCCTGCACAACGTCCCTAGTGGTGGCCCCCACCTGCTGGCTGTCCACTTCCCAGCCCTGTGCGTGTACTCCTCTGGGCATCGGAGCGAAGAAGGGAGGTGTGCTCCATGGCACAGGTGGGACTTTGCCAGTGGGGTGAGGGTGAGGGGGCTGTGTGTGCAGCAGCAGGAGGGGTGAGGCCGCACGTGTTGCTGTGGGCAGGGATGGCCTTGCAGACTCCTTGCTCTCTGGGGCGTGAGGCAGATTTATCTCCCACCCAGGCATGGCAGGGGCCTTCAGAACGCCTGCATTCTTCGTACCTCATTGAATTCACTCTTTTTAAAATGGAAACCATTTTTATTGTACTTTTTTCTGATTATAAAAGTGATACATGATCATTGTGAAGAATTCAAACCACACAGGAAGGCAGGAAGATGAAAATTAAAACCCCTCCAGTTCCCTCCATGGAGTGGTAACATTGTGGTCAGTCTTCTACGGCATCTCACTGCGCTACACACACAAACGCCCCATCGTATGAGCAATTTAGCATAAATGGGAAGATCATACTGTGCTGTTTTCTAACTTGCTATTTTTCCACCCAATAATGCGATAGAGACATCTAAGTCAAAAATGTAAAGTTATACCAGCATTTTAAATGACTGCACTGAATTTCATTGTGTGTCCCTTAATTTAGCTGGCCGATGTCTTTTGTTGGGAATTTAAGTATTTTTTTGTTGTTGTTGTTGGGGGGCATTTTCTTGCTTCGACAAACCACCTTGTATACACATATTGTGAATCTGTCTAATTACGTTGTTGGGCAAAAAAATTCCTAGATGATTAACCACTATGCCAATTGTGCCAAGCTGGACTCCACAAGAATTTGACTGTTGTATGTGCCCATCAGCGGGATAGGAGAATATCTGTCTCCATCACCTTTGGCAACTCAAGCGTTGCTAATACTTTACCATGTTGTGAGTTCATTTTCACTAGATCTTTTTTTTTTCTTTATTTTTCTTTCTTTATTTTTTTCACTAGATCTTCTCTTGATGTTCTTCTCCAGGTGAAGAATCTTTTCATCCATTCCTTGGATATTTGCATATTTTCTGGAAATATTTTTGCCAACTTCGGGCTCATTGTTCCTTTCATACTTATTTGTAAACCACTGGATGGCTAAACTGGTGAATTCCCTCAAACCCTCTGCAAATCCTCCACTCCATCTCAAGTATGCCTTGACTGGGAGAAGGTGAGCCAGTTAGGGTGACACGCCTTGCAGGCTCCAGTGAACCAGGCGAAAAACCCTGGTGCTTGGAGGTTCTGCTCTGCTGAGGTCCCCAGGGCCTGACAGGGGCCCCTTATGCTCCTAACCACAGCTGGAAGCTTCTCAACTGATCTGTTAGGGCCTATTCAACCTCTCTTCCCACATGACTTCTGTGGGGTCACCTTGGGTTGTCGCTCTGTTTGTCTTTCCAGCAGGAAAACATACCTCACCTGTCAAGCTCTTGCCCAAAGTCAATTTTTAAGATGATTTAAAGCAATGTATGCTAATGCAGATCTGCACACAGGCACCTCCATGTAGAACCAGACAGCCCTGCCCATGGGCGGTCCAGGTGGCCCTATGTGTGGCTCGGTTTGACAGTTGCCAAGCAGGAAGAGAGAACCGAAAGCATCAGTTTATAGCTATGAATGCAGGGCTGGGTGCACAGCAGGGTAGACCAAGGCTGGGTGAATGAGGGGTGAGCACGTGTCAGAGGCTGGGAGCTGGAGGAGACTTGAGAGCTTATCTCCTTTTGTTCTTTCATTGAAAGCTTGGAAAATGGGGCTGAGAGAGGAGGCAGGCTAGTGCCCAGGGCCCATGCTGGCGGAGACCTTACATCTCCATCTCTTCCTTTAGGCTCTGCCTGACTTCCATTGTGCTTGTCCTTGGGTTCCAGAGTTTACATGGTCACTGCAACGAATTGTGGCTCACAATCAGCAGGAAGATCGGGGCCCTGATATGGGGACAGACCTCAGTCCAGACTCTCCTCGCTGGTTTCCACAGATGCCTTGGGCGTGTCTTGGGGTTAGCTCTATGCCAACTTCTCAGTGGTTTCGGGGAACCCCCGACTCCTTCAACATGGACAGTGATACCTGGAGGGTAGTGGCACCAATAGCCAACAGACCCAGACCTGAAGTGCTCCCTTAATCCACAATGGTCAGATTTGCTCACTTGGTTATCTACTTGTTTCTTGCCTAATCTCCTTAGAGGGAGTGTGCCCAGCTTGCTCAGTGAGTGATGTAATCCAGCACCAATAACTGGTGCTGGCATCCAGAAGGAGCCCAATGATTGCTGAATAATGGAGAAACTCTATTGGACTTTTTGTCTACTTTTCTCTCTTTTGGCCTTTAAATGGATAGAATTTGTGACTTTTGTCTTCAGGCGGCCTGCTCTTGGAACCTGAACAGCAAGACACTAGGCTTCCCTGCAACCCAGCAAGCAGGAGAGAAAACCTCTAATTTTACTGTGGGCCATGCCTGGAAGGCAGGTGGTCATCCATGTTTCAATCCAAGACCTGCTGTTCTTGTGGAGCTTGGCTCCCTAAAGACTGACTCCCAGCCTCTCTCTGCTCATCTGTACAATGGGGCTGGGGTGGAGCCTCTGGCTCCCTGCTCTCAGAGCTCTAGAGCCCCACGGCTTGGGTGGAATCTCAGCTTTCTTATTAGGTCTATCACCTTGATACTCTGGTGCTTTGTGCTTGTTTCCTCTTCTGCAAATGGGACAAATAAGAGTAACTGCTTCATAGGGTTGTGGCAAGCATTGAATAAGACTGCATGGAAAGTGCCCACTTCCGAAATTTGTGTCTCCATGCCTTGGGATCTCTGAGGTGGGAATAACAATCGTCCCGTGTTTGCTCCCAGGAGCATTTATTGGCTGTTTCCTGTACACCAACCATCTGGACTGCCTTCTTTCGGCCTCCTACAAGCCCTCAGGAGTGACTACTAGCTGTCTTCTTGCTGACCCATGAGGAAAACAAGCTGCAGAGACTTGCCCAAGGTCACTGGCCTTGTTTTCAATTGCTGCCATTAGCAAATGACCACCTATTTATCAGCTTAAAGCTGCAACCAGTTATTGTCTCACAGTCCACTGGGCTCAGCTGGTCCTCTGTTCTCAGTGTCAGGTTGCTGAAATCCAGGGGTTGGCAGGACTGTGTTCTTGTCTGGGGGTCCTGGGGAAGATTCCACTTTTAAGTTCATTCAGATTGTTGGCAGAATTTAGTTCCACATGGATGTAGGACTGAAGTCCTGTTCTTATTGACAGGGCGCGGGGGTTGGGGGACATCCTCAGCTTCTGGAGGCCACCCACACCCTTTGGCCCCCTTCATGCCAGCATTGGTGCTTACATCTTTCTCATGCTTCAAACCTCTTTTCCCTCCCTGCTGCTTTATCTCCTGACTTCTTCCTCTGCACCTTGGCCTTCCTCTTCTGCTTTGAAGGGATCCAGTGATTACATTCGCCTCACCTAGATAATCCAGAATACTTTTTTTTTAATTAAAAAAATTTTTTAGAGGTAGCAGCCAGCTATTACTGTGCATCATGGCTGCCCTCAGACCGCTGGTGAAGCCCAAGATTGTTAAAAAGAGGACCAAGAAGTTCATCCAGCACCAGTCAGATCGATGTGTTAAAATTAAGTGAAACTGGCAGAAACCCAGAGGCACTGACAATAGGGTGTGCAGAAGATTCAAGGGCCAGATCTTGATGCCCAACACTGGATATGGGACCAATAAGAAAACAAAGCACATGCTGCCCAGTGGCTTCTGGAAGTCCACAAAGTTAAGGAGCTTAAAGTGCTGCCGATGTGCAACAGATCTTACCATGCAGAGACTGCTCACAATGTATTCTCTAAGAGGCAAAGCCATTGTGGAAAGAGCAGCCCAGCTGGCCATCAGAGTCACCAATTCTAATGCCAGGCTGCACAGTGGAGAAAATGAATAGACAGCTTATGTGTGTGTTATATGCGTTAATAAAACTATACATTTTTTAAGGAATAATTTACTTTAGAGAGAGAGCCTGTAAGTGAGAGCACGAGCAGGGGGAGGGGCAGAGGGAGAGAAGCAGACTCCTGGCTGAGTGGGGAGCCCAGCATGAGGCTGGACCCCAGGACCCTGAGATCATGACCTGAGCTAAAGTCAAGAGTCAGACACTTACCTGACTGAGCCAGGTGTCCCAGAATTCTTTGAAGTCTCAGCCAATTTGGTAATCTTCAAGGCTGTCTGCAACGGTGCGTAGACTCCTGTTTGATTGGTAATGGGGGCCGGGAATCTTGGGGGAGAGCTTTGGAATTCTGCCTTCATGGTCTCCCAGAAACTAAGCGGTGGGGAGTGACTGAAGCTGTGTTCTGTGACCCTGGAACCCATGCTACCTTCTCCCACCCTGCGTGTCTTGCACTCGAGTTGGTGCTATACCTGTGACTGTCCTTTGCGGTAGATACTGTAGCTCCCTCTTGAGTTTGGTCCCCAAAGTACCCACTCCCATGAGCTTCCATTCTAAGATGTGTGTGGCCCATTCTAGGATGACATGTTGGAATTCGACCATCTGCTTCTCTTATTCCAGCCGACTCCAAACTCCCAGAGGGCAACATGCCAAGGCTTGCAAGCTGTGCCTCTATGTCACTTTTCCCGTCTCATAGCTGAACACCTGGTCACCTCTATAAAAGTGAAACTTCCTATCTTCTCTTGGAGCCAAAAATGGCCTTATGACTAACTTCTGGACAAAGAGCTGTGAAAGGAAATGAGTTTATACACTCTCCATGTCAAGCCCTTACGGGGAAGGGTGTGACCACCTCCTGTCCCTAGGTCCACCATGAAAAGAGGTGGTGCATCATCTTGGATTGTGTGGGCGGGGCATCTGCCAGGGAGGCAGACCAACCAGTTAAAAGAAGCCTGGGTTTTTGACTGTGCATCTGCCATTCATCCCTGGACTGCCAGTGTTGGGACTGTTACATAGCAGAAAACTAAACATCCATCTTGCTTATGCCTCTGTAATTTTTGGATCTCTATTATAAAAGTGCAAACTTCCACCCCAAGACAGCAGTATCCAGATTGTTGACATGTCATACATGCTAATATGCCTTTCATATGTTCCCAATAAACCCTTCTTTGGAGTGAATCAATGAAGCACAGTATACAAGATAAAAATATCTTGTGTTTTCCACTACTTTTTTTCTATTAGATGTGATAATTCACTATTTCTGTTTGCTGGTGAAGTTGGGATGAAGAACTGAGAGGGCAGAGATGTTACTTGATATCTCTGGGCTGTAAAGGGAGGTCAACTTCAAACTCAGCTTTTTCAGATTCTTTTAGTGGCTCAGACTTTATGGCGATATCAAAGCTGCTGTCCCCAACCGCTCCCCACCCCCCTGACATTTCCTTTAGCTCCCAGCAGTCAGGCAGAGGCCAGGAAAGTATTCTTGTGTTGAGTGGGGTTGTGAGGATACAGTCCACCTGTGGCTTGCAACCTTTTGTTTTCAGCAGCATCACCAACACGGCCACATCCTGGCAGTCTCCAGGCAGATAGGAGCAGTGCTCACAGAACATTTGCAGTCACCCAGTGCCAGGTGGAGGGGCCTGGCAGTGCCTGTAAGTTCCCCTGGGTGCAGCTGTGTTATTCTAGGATAGGATCTCTCTGACACTGCACCAAGCCTCAAGCCCTTTGTTTTAAGGCTTGCCTCATCTCTGCACACCCCCTTCCCCCAGTACTGAGAGCCAGGCCCCTCTGTCCCTAGCCATCCCAAATAAAATTGCTAGGGCCTATATTTTGCACTTTACCCATTGGCTACCTGCTTTTAGAAATGCATTATTTTCAAAACTCCAAGTGCCAGGTGTTAAATATGTATCAATTACTCAACGTATTTAATTGGAGGATTAATGCTGAGACACAGTAAAGTATTTAAGGATACATTACATGTATTATTTTAAAACTGTGATTAACACCGATTTTGGAGCATTTTGGAAGACTAATTAAATGATTGAAAACCACATTCTGGCATTACAGTGTTTGCTCAACAAAAGCATTTGTGGAAATTAGGTGTAATTGAACCACCTCATTATACAATTAGTTGCTTAATTCTGTCTACAGGCATCTGAGGTCATAGGATGAAGTTGTGGTTACTAGAGCATGGTTGGGCCGTAGGACAGGTTTATGCACTTTCCAGGGTGCTGTCTTCTGCTGCCACTTGTCCCCCTTGCCACCCTTCTCCAGTCATACTGACCTTCTTCCTCTCTTTTCCATCCCCATCCCCATGCTTCTTTGCACCTCACTGCATCTATGCTTGCTCTTCTCTCTGCCTATGTGGCCATCATTATTGCTGTTCCTTAAATTTGATTGGTTCTTCTCACAGGCACATGGTAGATTGTGCTTCACTTCCTGTCCCCTGGAAGTTAGGCAGCCCAAGTAATTTGCTTTGACTAAAGTAACATGGGCAGATGGACATGTGTCATTTGTGGGTAGCAGATTTCACAACCTGTGTGGAATTTACCCCCTTCCTTTCTTTTTGCCATGGCAACTGGAGATTTCTAGACAGTGGCTTCTCCATCAACCTTGGGTCTTAATATGAGAAAGATACTTTGGTCTACCCTGTATGTATGCATATGAAGTATAAGTTAGAAACTTATACTTTATTGCTTTATGTAACCAAGACTTCGGGGTTGTTTTGTTTTGTGGCATAATCTAACTTCTCATGCAGATACAGTCTGGGACACTTCTTCCTCACTTTACTTTGGTTGATGGGTTATTTTTCAGACTATTTTCAAATATCCTGTCCTCAGAAGGGTTCTCTTTGTCTACCTCCCTCACAGCCATTCTTGATCATATTTTTAAATTTTATTTCCTTCATAGCACTTAAGGCCATCTGACATTATTTTATTTATCCACTTATTGCATTTCATGATTTCTAAGATGAACATTTTTCACATGGACAGTATTTCTGAAACGAGAATGATCTTATGGTCCACAGAGTGTCATGAAGGCTGTGACACAGTTGAATTGTCTGTGCATTGTACGGACCTGAAAAAGCCCAGCATCCAAGTCTGACATTCCCTTCTGCAGCAAACACATGTATCTGATACAGAGCTGACCAATGTCAGCATCCTGGAAGATCTTGGATTGGATGGTGAACCCTCTTGTAACCTCTATGAATGTCATGGCTGCAGGGATGGAGTGAAGGGTCTGAGCAAATCATTTCTGTTTGGTGACACTGCTGAAGTGGGAACCGAGGCAGAAAAACAGTATAAAACTTTAAAGTCTGCTGAGAGCCCCGTGTTTATGACTTTTAATCCTTTTATGGGTTCTTTAAAGAAATGCTACATCATCAGTGCTATGGATGAATGCACAGAGGATGAGAGAATGTGGAAAAAACCCAGACATTGATGAGTCTGAGTTGAAAAGTGATTCAGAAGAGCTGGACTCAGTATAAAGAAGTTTGAGGAATAACAACCAATTTATTTCCCTTGTATTTTCATTTTTATGTATGCACAATAGTAATATGTGATAAAAATCTGTCTAATTAAGTCTCAAAGAACTCTTTCAATAAGTAAAATTAAAAATTCTAAGCGATAAGAAAGCATTGTGTCATGGTTTAATTGGCAGCTTATTTTTCTTTCATAGCGGAACAAAAAATAATGGTGCTTCTTGCAATTGTGTGTCTTAGAGTTGATGAAATGTGGTATTTCTGTCTGAGGCTGCTCTTATCACAAAGACATCTGCTGTGTCATTCAATTCAATTTTAGTTGAGTTTAAAGAAGGCCTCTGGCCATTTAGAAAGTTGGCTCATTTGGACTCAGAGGCCACTGTGATTTTAAATTTGCCCAGCCCTTACTTAGGGGAGAAGAGCTAGTCTTGCCTCTGACCTCCACTGGTTGTCTGCCCCTGGGCGGGACCAGGCCTGCTGGCACCAGAGCAACATCTGTTCCTGAACCTTGGGTGGGTCTGTGTTGCTACCCCAGTTTTTTTGAATTCATGAATTACCTATAATTATTATGTAATTAATATTTTCTCTTTTGAAACCCTTTTGCAATAATTACAGACTAAAAAATAGTAGAGAAGTGCTATTGACTTTTCATCGTTTCAATGGCAACATCTTAATAACTCTGGTACAATATCAAAAGTAGGAAAGTGACATTTACAGTGCAATTAATTATGCTGTAGAGTAGACCTCATTCAGACTTCACTAGTGTTCACACGCATTCGTGTGTTTGTGTCTATGCCTGTGCAATTTTATCCTGTGTCGATACTATCAAGATACAGCTGCCTGTGTTGCCCTTTCACAATATCACTTCACTGTCTGTCCCTAACCCCCCAGCAACCACTGATATATTTTTCATCTCTATGATTCTGTCATTTGTATTACATAAATTAATCACAGTGCATGATTGGCTTCCCCTCCTCAGCACAATGCTCTTGAGATTCATCTAAGTTGTTGTGTGTATCAGTTCTTTTTTTTTTTTTTAACAGTATTCCATGTGTACATATAAGTTTATTGAAGGGCATCTGAGTAGTTCCCAGTTGTTGATATTACAAATAAAGCATCTATAAACATGCATAGACAGGTGTGTGAAAATGAGTTTTCATTTCTCAGGGAGAGATATCCAAACGTGCAACTGCCAAGTGGTCTAATAAGTGTGCATTTGATTTCATAAGAAACTGCCAAAATGTTCATTGTCCAATTTCTCATGCAGGTGATCACATGTGGATGATCTAGTTTATCTACTTCTTTGCCAGTATTTGGTATTGTTCGTATTTTTTATTTTAGCTATTCTGATAGGTGTGCAGTGATGGTTTTAGTCTGCATTCCCTGATGGTGTTGGGCATCTTCTCATGTGCTTTTTGACCATCTGTTTGTCCTCTGGGTGGAGTGTCAGTTCATGTCTGATGCCCATTTTTTAATTGGATTTTTTTTTTTTTACCATTTAGTTTTTACAGGTTTTAAAAATAGACAATTTTTCAGACCAGTTTAAGGTTCTGATGAACCCACTTTGATACATCATCATCACTTAAAGTCTATAGTTAATAATATGGTCACTCTTGGTGTTGTGTATTCTACTGGCTTGGACAAATGTAGAAGAACATGCATCCATCAATATAGTGTTATAACGAGTATTTTCAATGCCTTAAAATCCGCTGTGCTCAACCTATTCACCCTTCCCCTCTAACCGTTAGCAACCTCTATTGTTTTTTACTGTCTCTATAGTTTTGCCATTTCTAGAATGTCATATAGTTGGAATCATACAGTGGGTAGTCTTTTCATGGCTTGAAGCTCATTTCTTGTTAGCACTAAATAATATTATATTGTTTGGATATACCATCATTTACTTATTCATTCACTTACTGAGGGACATTTTGGTTGCTTCCAAATTTTAGCAATTATGAATAAAGCTGCTATAAATACGTGTGCAGGTCTTTTTTGTGGGTATAAGTTTCATAAGTTTTCTGTTGGGTACCAAGAAGTGTGATTACTGGGTTATCCGTAAGAATATGTTTAACTTCGGGATCCCTGGGTGGCGCAGCGGTTTGGTGCCTGCCTCTGGCCCAGGGCGCGATCCTGGAGACCTGGGATCAATCCCACATCGGGCTCCCGGTGCATGGAGCCTGCTTCTCCCTCTGCCTATGTCTCTGCGCCTCTCTTTTTCTCTCTCTGTGACTATCATAAAAAAAAAAAGAATATGTTTAACTTCATAAGAAACTGCCAAACTGGGGATCCCTGGGTGGCTCAGCAGCTTAGCGCCTGCCTTTGGCCCAGGGCAGCGATCCTGGAGTCCCGGGATCGAGTCTCGAGTCGGGCTCCCTGCATGGAGCCTGCTTCTCCCTCTGTCTGTGTTTCTGCCTCTCTCTCTCTCTCTCTCTCTCTCATAAATAAATAAATCTTAAAAAAAAAAGAAAACTGCCAAACTGTCTTGTAGAGTAGCTGTACCATTTTGCATTCCCACCAGTAATGAATGAGAGTTCTTGTTGCTCCACAACCTCGACAGCACTTGGTATTGTCAGTGTTCCAGTTTTGGCCATTCTGATACATAAGTAGTAGCATCTTGTTTTAACCTGCAATTACCTATTGACATAGGAGATTTGGCATGCTTTAATATGCCTACTTGCCACTCGTAGATCTTCTTTGGTAAGGTGTGTATTAATGTCTTTAATTCATTTTTTAACTAGGTTGTTTTCTTTATTTTCTTAAATTAAGTTCCTTGCTTATTAGCGTGGAGTCTAACTCGGGGCTTGAATGTACAATCCTGAAATCAAGACCTGAGCTGAGATCGAGTCGGATACCTAACTGACTGAGCCACTCAGGCACCTGGGTTGTTTTCTTACTGTTGAGTTTTAAGAATTCTTTGTATGTTTTGGGTAAGTCTTTATCAGATGTCTTTCACAAATATTTTCTATCTGTAGCTTATTTCCTCATTCCCTTGACATTGTCTTTCTCAGAGCAAAAGTTTTTAATTAAAAAAAAAGTTTCTAATTTTAATGAAGTCTAGCTGACTGGTTATTTCTGTCATGGATAGTGCCTTTGGTGTTGTATCTACATGATTATCACCAAACCCAAGGTCATCTAGGGATTCTCTTATGTTCTCTTGCTGGAGTTTTATAGTTTTGCATTTTGCATTTAGATCAGTGATTTATCTTGAGTTAATTTTTGTGAAGAGTGTAAGGTCTGTGTCTAAATTTTCTTTCTTCTTAAAAAGTATTTTATTTATTTATTCATGAGAAACACAAAGAGAGGGGCAGAGACATAGGCAGAGGAAGAAGCAGGCTCCTCACAGTGAGCCTGATGTGGGACTCTATCCCGGGACCTGGGATCATGCCCTGAGCAAAGGCAGATGCTCAACCACTGAGCCACCCGGGTGTCCCTTTTTCTCTTTTTTTTTCTTTCTTCCTTCCTTCCTCCCTCCCTTCTTTTTTGCATGTGGATGTTCAGTTGTTCCAACACCATTTGTTCAATAAAGCTTCTTTTTCATTCTCTTCAGTGTCTTCTGCAGAGCAGATCTAATTTTAATAAGATATAATTTTTTTCTTTTATGAACTGTATTTTTGGTGTCATATCTAAGAACTTTCTGCTTTAACCTTAGGTCCTGAGTTTCTGTACCATGTTTTCTTCTAAAAGTTTTATGGTTTTATATTTGACATTTAAATCTATGATCCATTCCAAGTTACTTTTCAGGTAAGGTGTGAGATTTAGGATAGTTTTTCTCTTTTCTTTTTGCCTAAGACATCCAATTGCTCCAGCATCATTTGTTGAAAAGATTATCCTTCCTTCATTAAATTGCTTTTGCACCTCTGCCAGAATCAGTCAAGCATATTTGTGTAGGTCTATTTCAGGGTTCTTTATCCTGTTCTATTGATCTACGTGTTTATCTCCGTCAATACCACAGTCTTGATTACTGTAGATACATGTCTTAAGATTAGATAGTGTGATTCCTCTTTCTTTTTCAAAATCATTTAACTATTCTAGTTCATTTATGTTTACATGTTAAGTCTTTCAATAAAATGGATATTTTAAAAATTAGTTATTAAAATCTATTGAAAAGGGAAACACATGAGTTTGATCTTTTAGCTGCAGTTGTACTAAGTCACATTAGAATAAAAATATAACTATGACAATTTAAAATATTCATCTGTAGGTCATGTGAAATGACCTCAGGGACCACCAGATTGGTCCAGACCCTCATCTCCTACAGACCACTGTATTGGGAGGGAGACTCTCCATAGAATGCTGGCTGTGCCCTTTGGAGAAACTCAGTCCATTGTCTAGAGCTGGCTCAGTGGTGGCTGGCTGACTCTACAGTAGTCATCTGTAAGATGGCTTGTGGCTTCTGGGTAAACCTAACGGGAAAACTCTCAGCAACTGTGAGGCCTTGTACAGACTAAGTGAACCAGTTTCTTTCTTGGCACAGGTGGAAAGAGTGGAAAAGAGTCAAAGAGTTGGCAGTGGGAATAGGCTGAAAGCTATGAAAAAGCAGAGACATGTGGGAGCAAGGCATACAGAAAGCAGCAGACATTGATGTGCAGAGTAACCCTTTCCCCATGGTAGGAAGCACTGGTGTGTCTCCTCTGTCCTGGCAGCATGCAGGGAAGAGTGGGGAACCAGACAACCAGGCATTCCAGAACTGTCCTAGGTTCTGAAGAGTCCTCTTCCCTTGGTAAGACCTCGAGTCCATGGCTGGGATGGTTTGGGTCCTCTTTTTCTTCAACAATACCTCCATGTTTAAGGGTATGTTTCCAAAGCTGGGGTTCACTGAAATTGTGGAGTGCAAGATGACCTTGGGTAGCATAGAACCTGGAGTTGTATACTGATGCATCACGAAATGAGAAGCTACTCTCCTGACTAACCCAGCCTTGGTGGGTAGGTCCTTAACACTTGGCCCCTCCCATTCTCTTTTAACAAAGAGAGGTGGCCTCAGCTTTAGAGCTTCTGATACTCTTCAGGTAGAGTTTCATGAAATTATTGTTTTCATCATGATTCTTGACAGTAATTTGCTTACACATTTTTTTTTCTCCTCGAATAGTGCCTAGTATAAAGAAGAGATTCAAATTCTCAGCCAATGACTAACTGAATGAACTGGATGTGTTTTTTTTCCATAATTCTTTGATTTTTGTCTCTTTACTCCATCTGACTATTAACTCTATGAAGGCACAGACTATGCTTTGCTTTTCCTTCACCATTTGTTCCTAGGGCCAAACGAATTGCTGGCACAGGAAGTTCTCAGATGTATGACTATTGCTTGTCCTGGTTCGTGAGTGGATAGGTGAACGAGGAAGGCACAGGAAAGTCAAAACTAACAGCCTGGCCTTCCTCTCTGTTTTGGCTCCTGGAGGAAGCTGATGTAACTGGTAATGTGGGCCCAGTGCACTGTCCACGTCAGAAACTTGGCTTGTCATTCCTTCCTCGAAAGCCTCTTTGCAAGAGCGCTGGTCTCTGCACCGATTGCCTTGCACACACCCTTTCTTCCTTCGCTCCCAACACAGCAGGCCTGGCCCTACCTGCCTCTTCTGAGTTCACAGCCACCTAGGACTTCACCGCTGGTCAAAAGAAAGTCATTTCCAGGGCCTGGACTCTGAGTCCTACTTCAGGGTCCCACTGAATGGCGGCGCGGAATGAGGCACGGTCAGCTTTTCTTCTTGATGCTGGGAAATCAGCTGGAACAGGAGTTTGAACTTTAATTTCACTTTCTCTTTTTGTTGGTCTCTAATAATTTGCCACGTACCAAAGACCGTAGCGCAAGCTTGGCTGAACATTTCTTTAAAAGAAAACCTCCAACCAGGCTGGACACATTAGTGTTGTCAGCATGACCGTTACCCTCCTTCAGAAGAAAGGCCAACAAATAATTTCGGCTTTGTTTAAAGCCTCTTTAATGGATTCTATAAAATGCTCTAATTACCAATGATTATCCGTCGAAGTGCTTGCAAGCTTTTTAAAGCCTTTCTACACTCATTTCACTCTGTTCACACAGAGTTCAAGTTCTCTGATGTACTTAAGCAAGGGGAGGCATTTCTTATTATTCTTTTTTTTTTTTTTCTAAAAATCGTGTAATTTGGAATGTTTATAAGGCAGTCAGGCTTTCTCTCATCTTGGTCTGAAGCAGAGAGCTTTTACTCTACTTTCCATCTGTTTCCATCTTGTTGCCCAATAAGAAATTAAATGCCACCTAAATGATATGGAAGTCTCCTTCTTATCAAACATGCTGCAATTGCCTTCTGCTTTAGTCAGAAGCCCATGTGGTGTCTCATTCGAGCCCCGTGCAGGGGGCCTGGAGGGTCCACCTACCTGGTCTGGGGCCTCAGCTTCTGCTGCACTGCTGACCCGGGTCATTCTCTTCTAGGGCCTCCCTGCGCATCTTAGGATGTTCAGCGGCATCCCCGGATGCTACCTTCTGGACGCCAAGATATGGCCCCGTCGTGACTACCAAAGAGGACTTCCCGGGGGTCAGAATCGTCCTTGGCTAAAAGCGGTTTTGAGATGAAGGGGCTGGGGCTCAAGGGGCTTGCCCGACGCCCATCCATGGGGGGCCGTGGGGCTGGCGTCTGCCGGCACCGACGGGCCAAGCCTCCCCCAGTCCAGCAGAGCGCGCCATCTTCTCTTCTCCCCTCCTGCCCGTCCCGTCGGCCACGTGCAACACGGAAGCCTCCATCCCGCAAATTCACCTCCAGGAGTTGGCGCCTTCATGCTGCTTTTCTGCGTCCTAAGCGCCACGCTCTCGAGCAGCCGACAGGCCCGTCTCCTTTCTGCACCGCCCGGCTGAGGTCTGCGGGAGGGGAGCTCGCCATGGCGCCCCGCGAGGGGGATGCGGGAGGAGCCAGGAGGGGACCCCCCCCCTCACTTCCCGCCCCCGGGTTTCCCGTCCCCCTGGAACCGCGGCCTCAGGCTCACCGCCTCGGCCTCCCTCCGCATCTCCTCACCCAGCTGCCTTCACGGCGAAGGTTCCACGGCGGGAGCGTGCGGCCGCGAGTGCGCACGTGCGTATGTGCGTGCGTGCGTGGCGTGCGTGCGCCTGCGCGGTGTGCTGGGTGGCGACTCTCCTCAGGCCCATGGCGGGCTGCGGGCTGAGGCCTGGCCGGCTTTGGAAGTGCCGGCTTAAGCGAGCGAAGCAGGGTTCCTAGTTGCCGGGCATCGCGCATCTCAGCGCCTGTGCCTGCTAACGTGCACTGCGACTGAAGCGGAGCGGTACCGGATACAGCGGTCGCCAAAGTACCTTGACCGGAGTGGGGGGACCGTCTTTGCATGGAGCGTCCCAGGCCGTTCCTCGAGGACAGGGTGTCCCGGCCGTGGGCGCGCGCCTCGGCCCCGCGGCCACCGTTCTCAGGTAGCGTGGGGGGGGGGCAGGTGGGGACGCCCCCACCCCCTTTCCGGTTTCCGGTGCTGGCTTCCGAGCGGGACCCTGGGGCGGCGCGTGTTCATCCGGGACCTTCGGGGCGCTTGAGGCTCGGCGGCCGCGTGCGTGCGTGCGTGCGTGCGTGCGTGGGGGGCGGGGCGGGGCGGGGATGGGACGGGCCCCGAGCGCCCAGGGCCGTGCGCCCACCTGCGCCCACCCGCGCCCGCTGCTCCCGCGACGCTCGAGGGGACGGCGCGGGGAGAGCAGGGAAAACAGAAGTTTCCATTTGTACCGGATGGTTTTGTTTTTTTATCTGTTTGCAAATGTTCAGTGTAATGGTTTGAAACCCAGCCGTGTAGCTGCCGCCGCCCACACACAGAGCTGCAGTGGCACTGAGCTTCAGCAGGCGAACCATCTCACCAGCGTCGGCCATTACACCCGAACCCACACCAGGGCAGGCTGCACACCTACCCCCGGCGTCCCCCCGCCGCGCCCCCGCCTCCCCGACACCCACCACCCTACACACACTTTTTTTTTTTTTTTTTTTTTTTTTACATTTCCAGCACTCGGTTTTCTCTAGAGAAGGCATAAAGAGAAGCAAAGGCAGAGATGGGACTAGCAGGGAGAATACTCCTGCCTCATCGGAGCCACCGGTGTTCGGGAGAGCGCGGCAGCCCCCACCTGCCTGTGGACTGAGCACGTGAAGGTGAGAGAGGTCTTTGTGATTTCTTTATGCACCTGGAGGTCTGGGATGCAAGGCCAGATGAAGGGACCTTAATCATTGAGCCTTGTCTGTTGCCTCCCGAGTGATTCTATCAGGCAAGCATGATGGATGCTTCCTTCCAAGCACACGTCGTTATCTCTGACACAAGCCCCCCCCCCTTCCCCCAGGTCCCTGTGAGAGCTTTTGAACCAGGGGGCTTCTGGTCCCCCTCCCCCCTCCTCCTCCACCTTCCAGCACAGCCTCCTAAGCCTGAGATGTGGAATAAGGTCTGATCCTGCATTGGGCTTGACCTGTTGATTTCCACCCGAGGCTGCTGACCCTTCCTCCCCGAAGTGAGCACTGACCCGATTCTTTTGGGGCCGTATGGAATGGGGCTCCATCCAAGGGGCTTTGGGAAACCTGCTTCCCCAGTGGCCCCAAGCCCAGTCATCAGAAGCAATCAGACCCAGCTGTCCAGCTAATCTGTATGAAATAGGCTTCCTTCCCAGTAGAAATCAACAAAGTTTAAAATAGAAGGGACCGTAATCGGAAACGAAGCTATAGAGTTGTGTGTGTGTGATGCAACAGGCAGAAACATCCGCATGGAAAATATTAAGTACAAATTACATAGCTCCCGACCATGTGAGCCAGGAAAAGAAATGATTTCCTTGCTTATTAAGCATGTTTGTGGGTCGGAGGGTAGCCAAGTGGGGACATCTCTTCTGGAAGGTTTAAACCCCTCAACAGGAAGGAGAGGAGAACAACAAAGATGGAGGGAGAGAAAAGAGGCCATAATCTAACGTACATGTAGAAGAGAGACAGATACAAAACCTCCGAAATCTGTGCAGTCAGGGGATGAATCAGTTGGAATAGGTCTATTTTTAGTTTCCAAGATCTGCTGTTAACATTTTGCCTGGCATTAATTAGTGTCACAAGCATGTTTCATCCACTGGTTTGGAAGGGCCTTAGCATGTCATTCAAACTGGGAGGTGCCGACCCTCATCTATGGGTGCTCTCCCATCCTCCTGAGGCTGTCTCCTACACAAACGTGTCCACAGTGTTCTGCTCTCTGACCTTGTCCTTTCTGGGTGTATCCGTTAATCTCCTGGCTCCAGCCCTTGGATGTCTGGCCACTGGCCAAGGAAGAATTGTGATTGCTATGTTTTGTTTTTCAAAAAGGAAAGGCTGTACAAGCTGAAATTGGAAAAAAAAAAAAAAGATGTTGGATCATGGCTTGGATAAACAAAAATGGCTCTGGGGGCAACTCTACCACCAGAAAGAAGAGTGAGGCCCCCTGATCTCCTGATGAGACTGATTTTGACAAAGTAGAGGAACATCTTCCAGTGTATTTTACACAAAGTGTAATATTTTAGCAGGAACTAATTATGGGGCTAGGTTGATCACTTGTTGGCTGAAATAGTGTGTGAGGCTAATTACCCTGAAAAAGCCTGTTCATGTTTCAGAACCGAGGCTGTAAATCTGAAGAGCGGTTTAAATGTAGGAGTTACCGTGAGCATGGCACCTTGCTTTCTGAGGTGGTAACAGGATAGCAGCCAGCTTGAGCAAGAGGCGGGAATGAGAAATGGAAGGCCAAATGGTACTTGAGCTGTTGGGACAACTGTTTGTGTACGTTTGCAACAATTATTAGATCAATCAGGAAGTGTGAATACATCATGGGACCTAATGAGAAGACACATGCCTTAAATACTCTTATATTATTCAGAATATTTTCTGCTATCCTAGAGTCAGACCAAGTCACTACTTATTGTTCAGTGCCATTTGTCAAGGCTGATGCGTAGTCTTTGTTTAGTTTACAGATTATTTTTGGTTGAGCCATTCAAGACAGGAGCATGGACAGTCTCCTCAGAGCAGGCTTAGAGAGTTCCCAGGGCACATGGTTGGCCTCTGTTGAGTGGAGAAACAGTGTGGATGAGCATTGGCCAAATCTGTTTTCAGTCCTAAAGAAGCAGTGCCACCACTGAGTTTCTGGACTTCTTGAGAAGAAGGGTCAGAGGGCAGAGTAAGCAGGGCACTGACCTGGGTATCATGCCAAGAGGCCCCACCATTCCATCCACTCGGCTGGTTTAAGGGTCCTGAGCTCACCAATCTAGTTGTGTGTGTCTGCCCTCCTGACTACAGTATGCTCCTTGAACACTGCTGACCACATCCTTCACCCAGGCATCCTTGGCCTGGTATCCTCAGCAGGCATGGTTGGATTGTTCTGGGCTGGATACACTTGCATTCAGCTAAGGCAAGAGGTCAAGAAGGGGGAACCAGTGAATGGTCGCTCTATTGGTAGTAACAATCTCTGGCCCCATATAGGCCAGCCATATCTGTGGTCACAGATGTGCAAGATAAGTGCCCATCTTAGTATAGCAGACAAGGCAGATGGATTTCAGACTTTTGCCCTGTTTGAGACTTGACCAGAGGATATCATTAGAAAATCAAATGAAATTTTCATCTGGTGCCTCAAGCCTTTGAGTTCTTTTGATTGCCTCATGATTCCTTTATGCACAGTGAAGTCTGATACACATGATCAGATGAAGAGATCTTAACCATTGAGTCCTGTTTCAGTGGTAATCAGAGTCCCAATTAGAGAAGATCCTACTCTTCCCTGATGCTCTGCTAGGGAAAGGGTTTACCTGCATTTCTTTTTTCAGTCCTTGCAGTGGCTCTGTGAGGCTGGTGTGCACCCCATCACTGCTTTATGGAGGAGGAAACTGAAACTTTGACATTTTATTTTTTGCATTTTATCTAAAAGTATGAAAACTTTGCACGACACTCCATGGTATATCCATTGATCTTTCTGTAAAATAACATTGGCCTCTAAAAAATTCTTGAAAGAAAATTGTCATCCCCAGATGTGGCACGTGCCTACTTGTAGTGTCATAGGTGGTACTTCTGTGGCCCTCTCTGCATTCCAGAAGAACACATGCCCCAGCTGGAAAAGCTTGAGCTTAGGCCATTGGAGGGTCAGACTGTGAAGCCCTGCAGACAGAGCACACACTCTCCATGCACATTTTGTACCTGAGCTTCCTGCATTTGATGGTGACTCCCTGTGAAAGGTGGGGCTCCCTGAGCTCTGGCCTTTCCTGCTGAGGCCAACCCTGGGGCAGAAATCAGGAATTGGACATACGATCACCTCTATGCTCTGCAAAGGGCCTCAGTCAAGTGGCATATGATGGGGAAGCTAGGCAAAGGGGTATGGGGAGTAGGCTTTTATCCTATGGGGGTTGGGGGCTCTCTGGAGAGAGAGCCTCCCTCCCAGGCAACCCCTGCTCATATGCCCTCCCTCTTCCTCTGCGACCTGCCATGGGCCTCACATCCTGAGAGGAGCCCTAGAAACGGGCCCTGTTGATGCAAACACACGTACCCTTCGCCACAGGAAACGTGGCCTCACGTTTGCAGTGATAACCACCGGGCTCCTCACAGAAACCAAAGAGGAACAGATTTTAGATTTTTAACTAAATTAGGAAACACATGTCCCTTTCTTCCCCCTTCCTCCCCCTCAGCAGCTCTCAGTTCACCTCACATGTAACCTCTGCTCTCCCTGCCCTACACTGGGAAACTGGACTCTGAGGAAACAAAGTCTGAGTTCTCTCGGTGTAGGTAAAAGTGGTGAGAAAACATATATTAGTAACAACGGAAGGTGGTTAGCCTCAAGTCCCAGGTAGCGTTGTCAGATAAAATACAGGCCCCCTCAGTTAAAATTTGAATTCGAGGTATGCAACAGATACATTTTTGGTATGAATACATTTTGGTATGTATGTATTTTGGTATTATGTATTTTGTATTTGTATTGTATTATGTATTATGTATTTATGTATCATGTTAATGCTTATACTAACTGCTTATACTAACGTTTTATTGAGATTTAACGAGGTATCCTGAATTTTTATATATTTGCTACAACTGGTAACTAACCATAGCACAGGGAACCCATCACTGAGGCTCAGGAACTGCATCTGGGCAGTGTTGGGCCAACTTCTCCATCCAGACTTGCTTCCTGGCTCTCTGATAACAGTAAAGCAACCTTCTGCACTCTGGGGGTGTTAAGCTGCAGGCATACGCCAATGTTTTATGTGCAGGAAGATCTCCTTGAGTCTGCCCAATGAAGGTGTGCTGCTATTTGTTGTTCAGGGGAGAAACTGAGGCCCAGGGTGGCTGATGTGACTTGCCGGGTACTCACAGTCAGCTCTTGGCCCGTCTCACTGCATAGTACTTTCTGGCAGTGGGTGGTAAGCAGCACGAATGCTGAGAAAAACCGGGCTTAGGAGGAGCAGTAATAACAGGTTAGCTTGGAAGTGCTCTGTGCAGAGATGGGAAGGCTGTGTCAACACATGCAAATTATATGCAAATACACTTGGCCCCCTCACAGGCTCACCTACCTGATGGGACCCCTGTGAGCACAGACCCTGCTGCCCTGGGTTTCCAGGAGGGCAGGTGTACCTGGCTGAGCTCTGCTGGCCCCCTGGTGAAGCCCACGTTCCTGAGGTGCACGTGGGCTGGGACAAGGAGGCGTGTGTGTGCATGAGTGAGTGCACACACGTGCTCTCTCAGTGCGGATGAGGATGCGAGGGGGCTGGTGTGGAGGTGGACGCGTGAGGCTGGAGGAGCATGTTGACATGTGCGTGATTTGCCACCTTGAGCTGTGCACACCCAGCAAGCTGCATGGCTCCTGTCTCCTGGGATGACCTCTCCTGAGGCAGGAGGCAGCCCCTTTCCCTGGGCATCCTCCTGCTGAGATGTCCAGCCCCAGAGATTACTGATGAGAATAGTCCTAACAGTAATGCTACTGTTGACATTGCTGGGTGTTGGAGATCTTAGCCTGTCCTCTGATGAGCACCCCCTGAAGGTGCCTGTGTGGTGATTGTCCCAGCTTGACGGACAGGTGAATACACAGAGCCTTTGGAAGGTAAAGGAACCTGCCTAGCAGTGAGACAGATAGCCAGCCAGGTTCACTCACCCCTGCATGCCACCGACTCCCACCTTCTGCCACCTGGCCAGATGAATCACTGCCTACTGAATATAGACAGTATCCAAACCTTGATCCCAGGCACAAACTTTCTGAAGAGGGAGCACTGTCTTGAGAATTTCTTTGTGGAGGTGTGCACCAATAAAACAGGGATAATTTGGGATTTGTGCTCTCAGGGTCAGTAGGGTTGGCCTTCAAGATAGGTGTCAGCTGGACCCCTTGTGCTGGGAGCTGTTCTCCAAGACAGGCTCTGAGCACAGGGGTTTTGGTGGGTAGCAGGTTGTCTCTTGCCTGTCTTGTTAGGTGAGGGAGGGAGCTTGGTCTCATGAGTAAGCATGCTGGTGGGGCCCGTGGCCTTGGTCCGAGTGATGTCTTTGTTGATGCCTGGCTGAGTATTTGGGTCAGGTTGCCTCCTGTGTGAGCCTCCTTTTCCTCATCTGTAAAGTGTGGTGTGCACGATGACGACTGACCTGACATCGTGGCTCCAGGGTGTGACTGGCCCACTGCCCAATGTGTTTTGGCTATTACTAGTCATTGCTGTGCGTGGGGTGCCACCTCAGGTGCTACAAGAGGCACAGCAGTATGAAACATGAGGCTCTCACATTTGAGAGTCCTAGGATTCAGAAAACCAAGCTAAATTCATTAGTGTGAGGTGGGTAAAGATAGGCCTCTAGAAATGTTACAGAGAAGGTGCTGCTGAGGGCATCGCTTCCTGCTGGGAGGACCCCCAAGGCCACTGTCGGGGAGGTAACATTTGGATTTAGATGAGCGGTAAGCTTTGAGGATTCCAGGCTGAGGGAGCAGTGTAAGCAGGTGTGGGGAGTAGGTGGAGGTTTGAGCTGTTCGGTTTGGGTGGAGGATTCGTCCGTTTACTCGCTCATGTCGGGAAACCACCTCATCTGGTGATAGGGTAGAAGGGTCCCTGGCCTTTAGGGTTTGCACCATTTAGCAAGTCATGATACATGTAACGTTTCGTTACAACTGTGGCGAGTACGGAGGTCTGACTTGGTCAGAGTGTGAATGTGCCAGCAGGCTCCCCCCAGGAGTTGGGAACTGGCTGAGAGCTGAAGGTTTGGGGGGTACTGTGACATGGGCTGGAGTATGAGTAGCTGCATGGCCCGTGTGGCTGAGATGTACACACTGGATGAGAGGTGTGGGGAGGTACTAGGGATGTGCAGAGGCCAGTGAAGGCCGAGCAGATCGCCTGGTTCCAGGAGCGAAGGACCACCAAGAAGTGTCAGCATGAGGTGGAGGACGTGATTGTGTGTTTGGGAGCCATCCCCCCGGCTGTGGAGTGGGGAGTGGATCCTTGAGTAGGCCAGGGTGAAGGCAGGTAATGGCTTTCACCAATTGCGATGGTACAGTCTGTCCAGAATTCTGCTGGGCTGCCATTGTCATCTCCAGCCTGCTGAGTGGCTCACAGCTTAGCCCCTGGAGCAGGGTCTCATGCAGACCCTGACCCTGAGTTTACGCCCCTGGTCCTTGCCTCCCCAGCACCTTCCTTGGGAGAACATGTGCGTTGGCTGCTGGCCCACACATTCTCAGTTCTTCCCCTCTGAGCCACATTCTCTGCAACTGGACCCAAGGAGAACAGGAAGGAGTCAACAAGATGTTAAGCATGCTCAAGACCTACTGGCTGACTCTGGAGGAGGTCAGGGCTGATTTCTGCTTGGCTTTCCTCACTAGTCCAGGCACATCTGCACAGGCTGGACTTCCCGGGGAGCAGAAGGCTTGGCAAGAGGAGCAGATTGCTTCACTGAGAGAGGCCCACAAGGTGAAGAGCTTAATTGTGCTGGACGCTGCCCAGACAGCTTGGGTCTCCCAGCTGCCAAGACCTGATTGGGAGGCTGGATGGACGTGTTTGACTGTCCCAAGGGCCCCCCAACACACCCTGTGAAGGGCAGGTCAGAGGTGGGGTGTCCCCACTTTGCTGAGCTAGAGAGGGACAGGGACTCTACTCTGTGGGAAAATGCGTGGGCCAGCATAGCCTCAGATAGGGACGTACTGCCCTGTTTCTTCGTGTTGCAGTTGGCTCTTACGAAAAAGCTCCCCACACAGCTGGGAGGCCTTGGTCAGCAATTGCTTACCAAGCCATCCACTTGGGGCTAGGCTAAGAAAGTTAAATTTTTGTCCATATTTTCAAGAAGGGCATAGTTTAGTGAGAGAAAGTGATGTGTAAACTGGTCATTACAGCACACTATGCTGAGTGTGTGAGGAAGGATGTGCACACTGCCATGGGACCCTGAAAGTGGAGGAGGTCCCCACTGCTTGAGTGAGTTGGGTCATGCCTCATAGAGGAGAGAACATTTAAACAGTCTAGATCCATTCTTCCCATTCAGGGACAAGGAAACATGCATCTAGAGCTGGGACTTGTCCAAGAATGCCCACATGCATGGTCATACCTGTTGGTAAATCCTATAGGATACATATCTAACCCCTTTAGAATGGGCATCTATATGGTCTAGTCTCAGAGCAGCTTTATGAGCAGCAGATCCAGTGCAGAAAACAGTGAGTGATTTGAGAATGCATGTCTTTTGCTTGGAGTTTTTCAGCCCTGGGAGGTAGGAGTGTGATCCACAGTAGCACTTGTAAAATTTCTTCTTTCTTTTCCTATTCAGTTTTTCCCATGGAGACTGTTAAGTTCCTTCCCCTGTCTGACCCTACTATTTCTCTCAATTGCTTTTCCCACCTCCATACCTTGTCTGATGCTTCTTAGAATAAGATTTGTCCTGTGGCCTAAAAAGCTCTGCATTATCTGTCGTCTGCCTACCCGCTGGCCTGTCTTCCCATCTCTCTCCTCTTTGCTATTACTCTGCATGCCCTTAGCCTTCTGCTGGTACCTGCCAAGGGAGTGCTTGCCCCAGGGCCTTTGTACATAGTACTCCCTCTGTCTGGAATCCGGTGCCCTCCTGTTTCCTCATGGCTGAATTTTTCTTACATTTCAGGTCTCTTCCCAAAGATGCTCCTCCTTTCCTTTTCCTCACCCTCTCATCAAACCACTTCGGTTTTCTGTCTTCATCACACTCGT
Organism: Nyctereutes procyonoides; assembly: GCF_905146905.1. NCBI lineage: Eukaryota > Metazoa > Chordata > Mammalia > Carnivora > Canidae > Nyctereutes > Nyctereutes procyonoides. The sequence goes on along the minus strand of NW_026575024.1, from coordinate 3,875,675 downwards.
CTCTGTCTGAGATCATCTCATTGATATGTTTTCGTAGTTATAATGATGTCTCTCACTAGAATGTCAGCCTCATGAGGGCAAGAACCTTACCTGTTTTATTCTCTCCCAATCCTTTGACCTAGAACAGAATTTGGAACCTATGTGGTAAGCATGTACCTGTTGAATGCAAATTCCTAGGCACCTGGGAGGAATAATGTCTCTTTTTTTTTTTTCATTGCTTTTTTGGAGTTAGTTTCTGCCTGTTTGGACTTGTCCTTATTTTCTCCCTAGTTGTCTTGATTATACATCACATAAAAGATTAAAGAGCTGTTTAGTGAAGACAAAACCCTCTTGAGGCAGTGGGAAGTGAAGGGACAGACTGGACAAAGCCAGAACACCTTTTAGTGGTCAGAAAAACAGGGCTAGGCACAGTACCTGGCAGGTGTCGGTATCTACATATAAGTGCAGGTAACGCCATGACAAAAATAGTGGCAACCAGGGTTTGGTGTTGTGGTGAATGGTGTGCACTCTGGTGAGAGGTGGGTTCTGGTTCCCCTTCTTTGATCTTTAAAATGCAGAGATCACCACTTTTTTTTTTTTTTGTTTAAGATTATTTATTCATGAGAGAGAGAGAGAGAGGCAGAGACACAGGCAGAGGGAGAAGCAGGCTCCACACAGGGAGCCTGACGTGGGACTCAGTCCCAGGTCTCCAGGATCAGGCCCTAGGCTGAAGGCAGTGCTAAACCACTGAGCCACTCGGGCTGTCTTGCCACTTGGTTTTATCTCAAGTACAGAAGCTTGCTGGGGATGATTTTCGAGAGGTCCAAATAAAGAGGCTTTTGAGGCCTTGCTCTGTGGGAAGCGTGCTATGGCCAAGTAGCCATGGGGCGGGGGGGCAGGCAGGAGGCATATGTACCTGAACTTGACGTTGCTGGGTTACATGATTGCTGAAGTATCTTTATCTCTAAATTCCAGGAACCCTCATCCATTGGGAATGGTAGGAGAGGGGTTAGGGACCCTGAGTGAGTGGGCAAATTCTCCCACATTGGAAGACTTCATCTTTAAAGCCTGGTCTTAAGAGATGTGCTAAACAGATTCTCCTGGAGGGTAGGAAGTGATGGGCAATCTGAGGAAGGTATTATGGATAAGTTGTGTGTTTTTTCTAGTGCTTAAACCAAAGTCCCTGAAATTCCCAGCACTTAAATGCAAGTCCTGTTGGGAGCTGTAAGTCCCTGTGCTGCTGGAAGCATGATATTGAGGTCATGCCAACTCTTCCCTCTGGATGTGGATGGGACTGTGGACTCTGGCTTTGGCGGGAAATTGGGTGACTTACAACTCAAGCTCTACTTCCTTCCAAAAAGGCTTTGGGGGAACTTACAGTAAGAACACACCCAGAGGTTAGGACAGTGAGAAATAAAGCCAGAACGTGAGATCAGAGGCCACCAAGAGGAAGAGAAAACCAAATCTCCAGGAAGGCTCAGGGTCTCTCAGGCCAGGCCTTGGATTCGAGGAACAATCATCATTTGGTTTCATAAGGACAAAAGGATTCTTGGCTTGGAGAAGCATCTGGCAGAGGCTAATATACAAATCTGTGTTTTAATCTGTTTATTGAAATGTTTAAACATATTGTTTTTGTAAATACATCCAAAAGACACTGATTAGCCAGTCTCCCAAGTAATGGGGTGTGGTGGGGTCTTAACCTTGCCATTTTGTTCCCCATCTGGACCAGTGAACTCTTCCCTTTAAAACAATAAAAATAAAAAACAAAGTCCTTACATAAGAAACTTCTGGAAGTGTTGGGGAGAGGAGAAACCAGATTTTCTTGTTACAGCTGAAATGTAAGGCTTTTTCTTTCTGCTCTAAAAAATTAATCTACAAAAACAGTGGGTGACGCCAGCAAAATCACTTCAGGTGGTGGAAATGATTTCATTTTTACACTCTGTGATTAAAAGTCTGATAGCCAAGTGCTCAAGAGCCACATCACGTCTTCCTAAATAGGGATACAATTTGTAGGGAAACAAAACACCCTGCCTTCCCCTCGCTTTTCGACTGTCACTCAGGCAGCCAGGGGCGATGGTTTGGGGATGTGAACGGCAGCTGGCAATTACCGCGGGAGAACATCGGGTGTAATGGGCCCTGGGAGGCTTTGTACCTTTCCCCCAACGCCCGCAATCACAGCCGGTGCGAGGCGGGAGCCAGCTTGATGGAGCCATCACCATCAGCGTGATGGGAGCTGTTCCGGAAAGGGTCAGGGAAGGGGGGCATTTATTCCCAAATAGCTTCCACTGCACAGGGAGGGGAAGCAGGACAGTTTGGGGGAAACTGTCTTGTGAGTCACCAGGACATCATCTCGAAGTTCTGGCTGGTATCTTTCGACAGGCCCTTTTAAAAAGGCATAACACTTAGGGAGTTATTTTAATGGACGTCACAAAAATATATGAGGACGACATCCATTGTTACTATTATAATGATGCTGTTTGGGATACATTAAATGATAAAAGCAAGTCAATTTGAAGAAATCTGTTGTAACTATAAATAAAGGTGCCATGCAGCTTGGTGCTGAGGGGACGCTATGGTCCAGCCCCTTCCCGGCACAGCCCCTCTGAAGGGAAGGGCGTTGTTCCTGTCCCCCAGAAAGCCAGCCACAGAGTCCTGGTCCCGCCAGCCCAGCGCCCCCTTCCAGGGGCCCACAGCGCCTCTCTCCTCTGCGGAAGGAAGGAAGGAGGTGGGGGAGAGGGAAGCTCTCAGTGGGAATCAAGTTTCCATTTCAATTATTCAGCTGATCCTTGACCCCCATTACCATGGATAATCAAAAACTGGCTGGATGCATCATGTTTTAAATAAAAACATTGTTTAAGTGGCCCCGAGGACGTGCAGACAGATAATTGCATGGGGCACTGGCACAATTACCCTTCGGGGGGGCCCTTTTCTATCTGCACAGAAATGAGAACAGCAGCCGTCAGCACAAGGTCACACATCTGTGGAGTGCTCCTTTCTGAAGGGGCTCGACAGGTACACCTCATTTCCCAGCACACACGGATTATGATTGCAAACCTCTTCCGACAGTGAATGGCATGGGGAGGACTCTGAGGGGAGCCGAACCCACAGAGGACCGGGGTTGAATGTGAATCTGGGTGCATATGTCCCCAAGGCACCCTGCAATGGAGCCCCAGAGCTACCTGTCCCACGGCCCCCTGGCTCCTACTCCCAGAGAGGCCTGCAGCGACAGCACTGCCTTTGCGGAGAGATTGTGGCTGGGAGCCTCAGGCTTTCCCGTGTCAGGCAGGTCCCACCTGGTTTGTGAGTTTGTAAGTTGGTGCAAGGTCTGGGTTTGGCCCAGGGAGAGAGGGATTTGATAGAGCTTGTCCCTCAGTGGATGTTGACTGAAGGCTTACTCTGTGCCCAACGCTGCTGCGCTGGGTGTGCAAAAGGGTGTGCTCGAAGGCCTGGCAGAGAGGAAGTGACACATGGGGGACACGACCTGAGAAGGGGGTGCACTTGCAGAAGAGGAGCTCTGCTAAGAGTGTCCATCTTGGGAGAGTGCAGAGAAGAAGGGATGGCATCTGTCTTGCTTGGCCTCGTGTGGCCTTGGTTCTTCACATACTGTGTTGAAACAGACAAACATTCATTTCTTTAATGCATACTTTTGGCTGTGACACTGTGCTAGGTGCTGTGCTGGGTCCACTCAGTGCTTTGAAGACAGCCACCAGAGGTGGGGCCAAGAAAAGCAGGGGGGCAGGATGTGGGGAGCAGTCTGGTAGCTGCTACTGACTTGACTCAGGAGGCGGTGGGAATGATTCCCTTGTGCCCTGTTTGCCGGGGAGGCTGGCCAGTCCCCGGGCAGTCTGGGGTGGCAGGGGGCCAGCTGCAGCCTGCCATGGGATGGCACACTCAGGGACTGGGGGAAGTCCCGAGACCGAATCCCAAAGTCGGGGCATCATTCTACTCCTGGCCACAGCTTCTCAGCAGGAATGTGTGTGTGTGATTGTTCCCGCTTGTTCTCACAGGGCCGCCCAGGGTGTCGGGCGTCTCCTCCTGTTGCTGCTGCTGCCGCTGCTTGTAGCTGCACGTATTAGCTTTGTTTCAAGAATTGTCATGGACGACTGCAGTGTTGCGGAATGAAACTTGTCTCTGGCAAGGGAGTGATAGATCTTTTCTGTTTGTTTCTTGGGGAAAAAAGGCTGGAGAAAGTAAGTTCACCATTCTTTGGAAATTATATTATTTTTCTTTTTTTTGGTGACAATTGCCCATGCCGAGCTCGTTGGCTGTCTGATGCACCCACTCTGGAGAGTTCTGTGCTCAAGAGCCTGACTGGCGAGTGATTATTGTTATATTGAGGTGTGAGTCACATACTGTGAAATCCATCCTTTGAAAGTGTACAGTTGAGTGGTTTTTAATATATTCACACAGTTGTGCGGTCACCACTATGATCCCAGAACATTTTTCAGCACCCCCAAAATAAACCGTGTACCCATTAGCAGTCATTCCCCCCACTCTCCCAGCCCATGGCAACCACAGACCCACTTTCTCTCTCTGTGGGGTTACCTGTTCTGGACATTTCCTATAGATGGAAGCCTACAACATGTGGCCTTGTGTGGCTGCCTTCTCCTACCTAGCCTAACGTTTTCAAGGGTCATCTGTGTGATAGCAGTGTCAGGACTTCATTTCCTTTCTGTTGCCTAATGATAGTCCATTGTATGGCTGTACCACCTTTTGTTTATCATTCATTGTCAATGTATTTATTTTCAGTCAACTCCAAAGGATTTTTTTTGTTGTTAATTGTATTTTAATCAATGTTTTAGCTCTTATACAGGAAACTCCTCTGTTAATTTATCTTAATGAAGTGTGTTCAGACTGACTTTGGAGAAAAAAGGCAAATCAAAGTCCTCTTAGGATATAGAGACAAATTTGTCTTTGAGGGCCTCCTTAGCCAAGCGGGGGGACACATCTGGGCCAGGCCCCTCACAGAATGGTGCGGGGGGGGGGGGTGGCAGTGCCCTGGGGAGCCTCACACCTTTCTGCTTTGGCCCTTCGTTCCCGCAGCACTCAGGCTGCTGGGGGCCCTCCCCGGCTGCAGGGAAGGCCCGTATCTTCACCATGAGAGCTCGAGTGTCTTGTGGGCTCGTATCAGCTTATGTTTTCAGTATCCTCCACACCGCCCTGATCCACAGCTGCCTGGAGCCCTCTCCCTGCAGGGGCAGTGGAGCATGCAGATGTCATCTTTGGCCCCTGTGAGTTTCCCAGCCGTCCCACCTTGCTTTTTAGTGGCTCTTCTGTCCATCATATTCTTACACATCCTGCAGTGCCCAGTTCAGTTCATCTGTCCTTTCCCCTAGGAAGGCTCCTGAAGCCCCCTTCCTCTGGGCTTTGGCAAGGTTTCATTTGTATGTCTCTTGTGGCCAGGAGTGTTTCTTATAATATTTAACAACAGAAGAGGTACAAGTACCAACAAATCAGAGCAGGTCATGTCAGTGCCAGGCAGGTATTTACTCGTGGCTGCTGGGTTCTGGAGATTCCAGGGGTCTTGGGGAGGGCAGGAGACACTGAGGCGTGGCCATGCCTCACATGCCAGCTTAGTTCTGTCTTGCTTGTGTGGACCAGTTGCATCAAAGTTGGCTCTGCATCAGTCACTTTCCTGTTTTCAACTGCATGCTCCCTATGGCTCAGGCAGAGCCAGTGAGGTGCCTACTCACTGATGCCAGGGAGACAGGGAGTAGAAGCCATGTGCATCTGCATCATTTGGTTCTTCCAAAGCCTAGATCACTCAACCCTCAAACCAACCTAGCTGAACACGAGTCTTAGACACGTAACCAGCTGGACATTACTGATGGCAAAGTGGGGGACACGGGCACCTCCCTCTCCCAGTGAAAAAGTGGCACGTTCAGGGCAATGGGACACCGGCCTAAAGGAGTTAGTAGCACCTGGTCTGTGTTGCCGGTGTTGCATTTGGTTCGCCTCGTCTCTCTCTTGAATGTACTTCTTTCCATTAGCGTACCCCATTTTGCCTCCCAGCCTTCACTACTTAGAACAACTGTATTTTTCATCCTCCATCCCTGTCACGTTTGTGCCTTCCAAAGTTGTGGGGAGAGAGGGGGACTCACCATGGGCACACAACTTAAGAGGCACCTAGGATGGAGTCATCAGTTTAATAGTTGATTGCAGTGTGTCAAAAAATAAAAACAAATGCAAACAATTCCATGTGGAACAAAGTATCAAAGTTGTAAGTAGGGAGAGCATCACAGAGATCCTTGTGAGGTCTCCCGCCATCGTCACTTGTGGGGGAAATGCTTGTTCTGGGCCCTCAGGAAGCTCCAGGAGTACAGGTGGAGGCTGTGCAGACACTCTTTCCAGCTCCACATCCAGGAAAAGGACCACACTGGCTCCAATTCTTACCAGCCTGTCCTGAAAAACCTCTCCTATAATGCAGGGGGTGTACACCATCATTTCCAGGGAGCAGTCTCTGTTTATGGGTTGTTAGATCAATAGTCAGAATTATTAGATGTGAACTATGGCTCTGTTTTTTCCCCTGTGTCTATCTCTTCCTGTTTTCTAAGGGCTGCTACTGTGACATTAAGTCATATACAGATAATAATGTACTTCCTATTTTGGAGCCAGCCCAGGTTTCATCTCTGCTTGAGTCTCCTCCATGCTGCTCAAAATGGTGCTTTTCTCAGTTAAACACAGAGTTGACTCAAAGGCCAAGCAATGGGGGAGCCATCCTCTTTTGCTTTATTTTCTAAGATGTAGGGAGCATCTCTCTGTGGTTTGAGATGCTTCCTGCAGAGTGGGGATGGTGGAAGATGCCTCAGACACCTTCTCAGCAGAGAGTCACAAACTCCCTACATGGAATGGGAGGGTATGTGAGCCCTTCTTTCCTAGGGGTGCGGGTGGTGGTGGTGGTGGTGCAGCCCACAGATCTCTTCTTGAACTGTGGATGTCTTCTCTGTTTCTGGCCAGGTCATTGTGTTTGAGTTGGAGTATCATTGGCTGCAAATCATCACTCTTCATAAAGGTATGTAACATGTCCCATGAGATAAGCATATAGAAGATGTCAGCCTGAAAAAAAAAAAACCGAACTTTTTTTTTTTTACTCTGTGTTCTTAATGATATATTTATCTTTAAGCACATAGTTAAAAAGAAATACTACATAAAACTGGGTCTGACCCAGTTCAGTAATTCTCTTGTGTGCTTAACAACACTGTTGCTTTTGTCAAAATATTTGTTGCAATTCATAATGGCTGTCAGAAACCAGGTCTGCAGTCCATGTTTGACTAAACATAAAAACAACCTATAGGAAATTTGTGGCTTTGTAAGCATTTTTTCCAATGATAGACCTAATTAAAATGAAGGTGTGAATTGTTTAGAAATATTATGTTAGCCCGAGAGTTTGTAAAACTAAATGTACAGTAGATTCTAAAAAGGTATTTGATACAGATCCTATTTATAGCACTTGTACTGATCACCCAAGGGTAGCATTTTTCAATGAGATTTACAAGGGAGCATGGACCTTGGACGACGTATTTACACACATATTTGGCTTTCCAGTGTCCAAAATAGCTGAGAGCTGGAGGGTCTGTCAGATAAGCCATGGAGCCATGCTCTGAGAGGTAACGTGTTTCTCTGTTCCCGTAGCAAATCTTTCTGTAAGAATGAAACCAGAGATGTTATCTGCCAAAATGCAGTGAGGGACAGGATGCAAGCTAGAAAAATGATAGCGTCGGCTGGCTGGGAAAAGCAAAATCAGCGTCAGGGCCAGTTTAAAATAATGTGCCTGATTCTTCTGTCCCAGATAAGAACAGGCATTTAGGGCAGAGCAAATGTTTAGGTTCTGCAGCCGTCTTGGGGGCTGTGGGAAGATCCTGAGAAGCCAAAGGATGAAGATGGGCTTTGTCAGTGGCACTTAGACCGAGAAGTTGGGGGAGGGGTACAGTTGAGGAGGAGAGCCACAGGAGCCTAAATGGTCACTGCGTGGTGGCCTGTGGGAAATGAGGCCACTATAAGAGGCCAACAGGTATGGGACAGAGACTTTTCTCCTGGTAGACGTGGTAAACATGTATGCAGGGAACTAAGCTTGCACAAGGGAGGTGGGGGAGTTCTGTTTGATTAAGGGGGAAAATACTAGCACATGGAGTACCTGCTGTGCACAACGCCAATCACATCTACTGTGTTATCCAGTTTTTTGAAAAAGTGGACATGAGCCCCACTTCTTAGATCAAGAGTACTTGGCTTGGAGAAGTTGAATGACTTACTCAAAGTCATGGAGTTTGTCAGCAGCAGACTTGGAGACAGGTGTCATTCTGGGAGTCCTGGCACCCACTCGGCCCTTCTGGGGCCCACTGGTGGCTGAGTGGCCCTGGAATGGCCACTCTGGGGAATTTGTGCAGAGCCTGTTTGGGGCTTAGGGAGGAAGCCTTTTCTCTGCTTTGGCTTGCAACCAAGTGAGGCTCTTTTCAGACTTCCATTGCTTTAGCTGTGGTGACCACTTGGTATTCATAGCCATGGCGGAGCTTTTCTGCATATGGTGGGGATGTACTATGTCATTTGAATATAAGGATACATAAGGCAGAGGGATTGGTACAAAGAAGACCATGTCAAGAAAAATGGTGCATGTTAAGTTCGTTTCTTTTATTTTATATAAATTTATTTTTTATTGGTGTTCAATTTGCCAACATATGGAATAACACCCAGTGCTCATCCTATCAAGTGCACCCCTCAGTGCCCGTTACCCAGTCACCCCCACCCGTTAAGTCTGTTTCTTGAAGGGGAGCCTTGTGGCAATCTGGGCCCGGGACATGGCTTTAGGGAAACTGCAGGTACTGCACTTAATACACTGACTCACACACTGGAAGGTGGTTCCTATTTTAGTTCTCTTTTTAGTAAGTACTATTTATTATTTTATTAGTTAGCCATTTGCTTTGAGTTAATTTAATAAGTTAGCCATTTGTTTTGAGATAATTGTAGATTTGTTTGTGGTTGAAAGAAAGATCCCATGTACTTTTATCCAGTTTCCCCCAGTGGTGACATCTTGCAGATCACAACAAGGGTATTGATGTAGGTACAGTCAAGATGCAGACCATTTCCATCATCACAGGTATCCCTCCCTGATGGTCATGCTCACTTTTTTCTTGCCCTCCTCTTCTTAACTCCTAGTAAAGGACCAATCTGTTCTCCTGTTCTAGAATTTGTCATTTCAAGAATGTTAAATGAGTAGAATCACACAGCATGTTAACTTTCTTTGCTCAGCATAATTCCCTGGAGAGTCATCCCAATTGTTCTGTATATTAATAGTTTGCCACTTCTTATTGTCAAGTAGTATTCTATGATATGGATGTATCACAGTTGGTTTAAACATTCGTCTGGGCTGATTCCAGTTTTTTGCTCTTATAAATAAAGCTGTTATGAACATTTGTGTACAGGCTTTGTGTGGACAGAACTTTTCCTTTCTCTGGGATAAATGCCCAGGAGTACAATTCCTGGATTGAAACTGCCCAACTCTTTTCCGGAATGGCTGGACCACTAGACACTCACACCACCAGTGTATCTAGTGGCTCCATGTCCTCACCCATGTTTGGTGGTGTCACTATTTTTTGTTTTTGCCATTCTGATAGGCGTGCAGTGATATCTCAGTGTGGTTTTAATTTGCATTTCTCTGATGGCTAAAAATGTTGAACACCTTCTCATGAGGTTGTGAGTCTCTGAGTACTGTTTTCACTGTCTTATAAGTAGGGGCTTTCACAGAGCAAAGATTCTTCATCTCAATGAGGTCCAGTTTATCAGTTTTCCTTTTATGGTTCATGCTCTTAGTGTCAAGTCAGAAAACTCCTTCCTATGCCCTAGATCCTAAAGATTTTCTCCAGTATTTTCTTCTAGAGCTTTATGGCGTTAGAATTTACACTCCACTTGGTTTCACATTTTAAGTTAATTTTTGTCTACGTGAGTTGTGAGGTTGACGTTGACTTTTATTTTTTTTGTACCTCTGGATGTCAGTTACTCCAGTATAATTTGTTTGAAAAAGTTACATACTCCCTCCCCTGAATTGCATTTGAACCCTTGTTCAGAATCAGCTGGGCATATTTGTGTGGGTCTAATTCTGTTTTTTTTTTTTTAAAGAATTTATTTATTCATGAGAGACACACACACACACACAGAGGGAGGGGGGTGGGCAGAGACACAGGCAGAGGGAGAAGCAGGCTCCATGCAGGGGGCCTGATGTGGGACTTGATCCCGAGTCTCCAGGATCATGCCCTGGGCTGAAGGCAGCGCTAAACCACTGAGCCACCCGGCTGCCTTCTAATTCTGTTTTTAAAGAAAATTCTGTTGATCTGTATGTCTGTTCCTCTATTAATAGGGACACAGTCTCGATCACTGTAGCTGTGTAATACATTTTCAAATCAGGTTCATGGATTTGATTCTTTCCATTTTATTATCCTTTTTTTAAATAGGTTGAAACAATTTAAATTCTTTAAATTTTTTTTTTATTTATTCATGAGGGACACAGAGAGAGAGAGGCAGAGACATAGGCAGAGGGAGAAGCAGGCTGCCTGCGGGGAGCCCGATGCAGGACTCGATCCCAGGACCCCAGGATCATGCCCTGAACCAAAGGCAGAGACACTCAACCACCGAGCCACCCAGGCATCCCACATTTTATTATCCTTTTTCAAAACTGAGTTATTGCTTAAAGGTAAAGTTGTTTACCTTTCTAAATAAATTTTAGAGTACTCGTGTCTTTGCCCATAAAAAGTCTTACTGGGATTTTGATAGGACCAGCTTAAGCCTGTGTGGCAGTCTGGGGAGAATGGACATCTTTACTAAGGTCAATGTTCCAATCTGTGGACATAGTGTCTCTTTCTTTATTTAGACTTTCTTTGAGTTCTTCTATCAGTGCTTTGCACTTTTCAGCATATAGGTCCTGTACAGATTTCATTAGATTTATACAGAAGTATGTCATTTTTTTTGAGTGATTATAAATGGCATTGTCTTTTAAGTTTGGTTTCCAGTTGTTCATCGCTAGTTATAAAAGTTGAATTGACTTTTGTATGTTGAACTTGTATCATATGACTTTGATGAATTTATTAGTTCTAGGAATTTTTTTGGGGGGGTAGATTTCTTGGAATTTTCTACATAGACAATCATGCCATCTGCAAAAAGGGACAGTTTTATTTCTTCCTTTCCTATCCATATGTCTTTCATTTCCTTTCTTGCTTTATCGCACTGGCTGGAACTTGCAGTACTCTGTTGAATCAGAGTGATGAGAGGCATCTTTGTCTTGTTCCTGATCTTAAGTATTTCAGTTTTTTGCCCTTAAGTGTAATGTCAGCTGTAGATGTTTTGTAGATGTTCCTCATCCAGTTGAGAAACTTTCCCTCTATTTCTGTGTTCTGAGAGATTTTAATCACATGTAGGTTTTGACTTTCATCACAAGTTTTTCCTACATCAGTTGGTGTGATTGTGCAGTTTTCCTCCTTTACTCGTTAATATGGTGGATCCCACTGATCTATCCCTGGAACCCTGGTGTATGGTTCTTTCTATATTGCAGAGTCGTTTGCTAATATTTTTGTGAGGGATTCTGTCTCTATGTCCGTGAGGCGTGTTGCTCCTAGTTTTCTGTTTTGTGCTGTTTTTGGTTTTGGTGTCAGGGTAATGCGTAGATTCCTAAAATTAGGAAGTCTTCCCTCCTCTTCTCTTTTCTGGGGTTATGTAGAATTGATGTTAATTCTTTTTAAAATGTTACATAGAATTCTTCCGTGAAACCATCAAGGCTTGGAGAATTCTCTTTTGGAAGTGTTAAAATTACAGATTCAGTCTGCTTAATAGAGTGCTATACAAATGATCTTTCATATTTGGCAAATTGTGGTAGTTTGTGCCTTTTGAGGAATTTGTCCATTTTATCTAGGCTATCTTTTTTTTTTTTAAAGATTTTATTTATTCATGAGAGAGAGGCAGAGACACAGGCGGAGGGAGAAGCAGGCTCCCTGTGGGGAGCCCGATATGGGACTTGATCCCAAAACCCTGGGATCATGACCTGAGCCAAAGGCAGATGCTCAACCACTGAGCCACCCAGGTGCCCCTAAATTTTCAAACTTACCTGAGTTTCACATTTATTCCCCTAATTCCCTTTTTATCCATTTGATAGCCACAGGGTCTGTAGTGATATCCCTGCTTCTTTCCTGATACTGCTAATCCATATCTTCTCTCTTTTTTGCTTTCTCAGTATTTGTAGGGATTCTGAAGATCAATATTATTGATCTTCTGGAAGAACAAGCTTTTCTTTTCATTGACTTTGTTTTTTTTTCTTTTCCAATTTTATTGATTTCTTCCCTTTTTCTTACTACCTCCTTTCTTCTGCCTGCTTTGGGCTTCTGATGTTTTTCTTTTACCAGATTCTTGAAGTAACTTAGATTATTGCTTTGTGGCTCTCTCTCATTTAATACAAGCCTTTACTGCTCTACATTTCCCTCTGTGCACTGCATTAGCTGCACCCCACAAATTCTGAGATGCTGTATTTTTTTTTTTTGAGATGCTGTATTTTCATTGTCACTCACTCAGTTTTTTGTTTTGTTTTTAATTTGTTACCCTTGACACTTCCTCTTTGAACACTTAGGTTACGTAGTAGTATGCTGATTCATTCCAAGTGTTTGGAGATTTTCCTGCTAGCCTTTTTGTTATTGATGTTCAGTTTGGTTTTACCCTGGGCAGAGAACACATTCTGTATGATTTCACTTATTGCTGAGGTTTGTGTTATGGCCTGGAAGATGGTCTCTCTTAATGTGACATTCTGGATCCTGGCAGGAAGTAAATATTACACAGTAGGTTAAGTAAGTGAAGGTTAAGACAGGAAGTAATACCTTTGTAGACAGTGACTATAAGATGTAAGGAAAATCTATAGGATACTTTAGTATTGAGAGGAAAGGCATGCTTGGGAGAGGTTCCTGCCTCATTGGAGAGGCTGTGGCTTGGCTCTCGAATAGCAGAGAAGCTTGCTGGTTTAGCCAGACTAGAGCTTGCCTACAGTTGCTGGGTAAATGATAAGCCACATTCTAGAATGTAGGAAGTAAGCAGGTGATGGACAATAGGAGACATGGGTGTATATGGGGAATCTGGGCACCAATGGTTTCAAAGGCCTTTGGAGCTAATGGGTTGCATGGGTAGGAGGTGGAGTGGTTCTCTTGGATGCCCCAGCCATGGGTGGTCTGTGCACAGGATGTAGAAGGAGCTAAACAGCCATGTGACTCTCTGGCCACAGGCACAGGCTACATGCAGGCTGAGCAGGAGCTTTGGTTTCCATGTGTGGGGTTGCAGGCAGCTTAGTGCCAGGCTGAGGCTGCAAGATTGCAGGGGGAATGCATATGGGGACTTTGGCAGGGGTAGGCTCCAGCATATGTCTTTGTACCCACACCACTGACCCTCTCCTTGGCCCCTGCTGAAAATTACAGGAAGCCCCTGCTGAAAATTACAGGAAGCCTCTTCTTCCTGGAATGTTCCTTAACATTGTGCCTTTAAAAACTTAAAGAAATTGCATTGTTTATCATACAGCATATGTCAAAGGGGGAGTTTTGGGGCGCTAAGAGGCAATAAATTATTAAACTGACATGGTCTGTCCCTGTGGTCACTCAGTTTCCATATGCATATTGGGACTTCCTTAAAACAATAAAACAACTCTATATTTCTGCCTAACAAAACACATCTTTCCTTCTTACAAGTAAAGAAATTTTAACTCTTTGAAAATGAGAACAAACAATTATATCTGTCATGGGCTATATTACTTACTCTTCAAATTCAGTCAAGGGCTTCCTCAATATTCTCTTCCCTGAAGAGTGGGTTGTATAGTTAACCTCCCAATAACTCATGCATAAAATTTAAAAGTGTGAAGAAGGAGAAAGAAGTAGGGGATGATTAACATATGTAAATAGACTCATTGGTATAGCATGCATAGAGATCACACACAAAGCTTTTCCAACCTTCATTTCTGCAGGTGGCCATGAAGATGTGATCCAGATCTATGACTTTCTTTGGTGATCCGTTCCATAGATTCCTTGCTGTCAGGGTATGACCTCAGCTGCTCTCAGTTCTTTACCCTTGGAGTTATCTAGTATTCCTTGAAAAGTTCAGTATTTACCTTTTCTTCCAACTGTAGTCACTCTAGTATGTGGCCAAAGGTCCTTCTGGAAAAGGCTAGAAGGAAGATCAACAGTGTGTCTTATGGCAATAGCGTGGGGTCCATTTTCCAGGAGATCTAGCAGCTCTGTCATTCAGGGGCCTCTGGTCTGTGAACTGACTTAGGTCTGAAAACTGGATGAAAGGCCTTGGGTCTCCATTTGGTGACTCAAGTAAGTTGTTTACTACCACACTTAGAGAGTGTTTCTTGCTATATAGATCAAGCAGTGTCCTAGCAGGCTGACTACCTTTTTCACTCTTAGGTACACCATGATCAATCATCCACTCCTAAAGATCTCTGCGTCCCAGAGAATTTTGATTATTGACAGATCCCTACTGCTGTGTGGTTGACATACCTACTTTGCCTTTGACAACTAAGTGCTGCCACTTGGCCTCTGCTATACTGAGATTCAGGCATCACAGTGAAATCAAGGAGCCTGTCCCAAGGGTGACATCCCCTATGGTCACACTTGGCCTGAAAAAACAGCAACCAGAAAGGTTTTCAGAGATGCCAGTGGCCCCTCACTAATGTATTTCTCAAAGTCCTTGGAATCCATTCCCATGTAGGTGTTCTCCACATTTCTGCTACTATGTATTAGCAAAGGCCTTCAGCTGTTTTGGTGATTAAGCTATTTCCTCCTGGGTCACACTGTATACCTGATGTCCTCCCCACCTCCATCATGCTGAGACTTGATTCTAGTTAGGGGTCTCCTGGCAACAGGGAGTGGTTAGGGTGGGTTGGGAGAAGGAGCAGCCCCTTTCAAGGTGTCTGCCCCAAATGAGGGTATCACAGGGCTTTTAAGCTGACAGAGATGGGTCTTCTTGGACAGTGGAAGGGAATCTACTGCTGCTACTAAGAGAGGCTCAGGATGACTCAGACTTTAACATTGTCAATTTCTTGAGGTCCAATAAGATGTTTTTATTTCATGTTTCAAGGATCTCATTTTTTCCCCTATCAATGACCTTATTTTCACATGAGAAACTTGGCAAGACTGTGAATTCAGCTACCATTTTAATCAGCAACTTGCACTATTACATTTTGTGTTTGAATTTCAGCAATGTCAGCCTTGAGGTTATAAGAAAGAAGAGATTCTTTTAGGGCTGTCATGGAGGCTGTCTGCTTCTTAGACCATGACTTGAGGTGGAAGTTAACAGACCTGAGCTTGTCATTTTCTCTCTGTAAGCACTCAAGGGCACTCAGAAACATTCATCCCACACCATAGCCCTTGTAGTCATCATTACTGCCACGCAACAAGAGCGGAAGCCACTTGAGCTCGCAAGGCACGTGCTCCAGTTGGCACTTCATCACAGTCAACCACAGATGATAGCTTGATTAATTGTGGTGATACTGCATGTCATGGGTTACAAGCAGCACATTTCTCATTGGCAAGGAGCTCAGCATGACACTCCAGTCTAGGGGCATGACCACATCAGTTCCCAGATCCCATCTTCAGGACTCTGTCTCTTGGGACCACTCCTAGAATTCTGTAGTAGTTAGTGTCTAATCAGGAGACAGAAACCACAGTAGTTGACACTCTGGAAGTTAAACATAGGAACAATGAACTATAATAAAAGACCAACTATAAGATATAAAGCAACTCTGTGTGATAACCTAGGGTGAGAGAGGGTACTCAAGAAAGGGCATACTTGGCATTCAAGACCTCACTGGAGCAGCTGTGGTTTTGCCATGGAACAGCAGAGAAGTTTAGCCAGACAGGAACTTGTCTGGAGTTGCTGGGTGAACAGTAGGTAATACCCTGGACTGTAGGCAAGAAGCAGGAGATGTGGGTGTGCACTGGAAATTTGGATACCAGTGGGAACAGAGGTCTTCAGAGCTCGTGGGCTATGAAATAGGTCTTGCTGAAGGAGCAGCCACTTTGTGTAGGGCCCCCCACCCCCAAGCTACAGAGATGCTGTGCTTGGTCTGCTGGAGCCCTCGTTTCTCTGTCAAGAAGGCTGCGGATACAGCATCTCCAGTCTGAGGCTATACTGTTGCAGAGAGACCACATTTGTGGCCTGTGGTTTAGGTAGACTCCATCGGCTATCCCCATATTGAGTATGTGGTTGTTCTCTGTATGACATCATAGACCCAGATGACATCATAGACACATAGTTCATTGGAGTCCACGGGTGTCACTATTTTACCATTTGGAGTGAAGTGTATGAACTTTACCTCCTTTTACCTTCCTCCATTTCTGCCGCCCCCAGACTGTTATTTTTTGTTTCAACCATCAAACATCATTTAAAATGTTCTAAAGGAAATACTATATTACCTATACTTTTACTCTGTTACTCTTTTTTCTTCTTGATGTTCCAAGTTTCCTTCTTTTATTACTTCCTTTTTCTTTAGAGAACTTCCTTTAGCTTATTCCTCTAGGATAGGTCTGCTGGTGACAAATTCTCTTGGTTCTCTTTTGTTTGAGAATGTCTCTATTTCCCCTTCATTCAAGGAGGATTTTTTTTTTTTTCCTCTGGCTCTAGAATTTGGGTTGACAGTTCTTTTATTTCAGGCCTTTCAGAATATACCATTTAATCCTCCTGGCCTCAAGTTTCTGAGGAGGAATTTGCTGTCATTAGAATGGTTTTTACCCTTGAAGTAAGGTGTCACTTCTCTCT
This sequence comes from Nyctereutes procyonoides, assembly GCF_905146905.1. NCBI lineage: Eukaryota > Metazoa > Chordata > Mammalia > Carnivora > Canidae > Nyctereutes > Nyctereutes procyonoides. The sequence continues at coordinate 3,858,926 of NW_026575024.1, read as the reverse complement.
CATTGTTTTCAAGATTTTTTTCTTTGTTTTCAGAGTTCAGAAGTTTGATGTATTTTGGTGAGAGTTTCTTTGGTTTTATCTCGTTTGGGGTTCACTAGCTTTCTGAATCTGTAGGTTTTGTGTCTTTTGCCAAATTGAAGTTTTCAGCCATTTTTGAAGTACTGTTTGAGCTTATTAGTCCCCTTTTACTTCTCTTGCCAGGACTCTGATGACATGAATGTTATACTTTGTTAGTCCCACAGGTTTCTGAGGCTCTTAATTTTTTCAGCCTGTTTTCTCTCTGTAGTTCAGACTGGGAATTTCAGTTATTTTATCTTCAGATTGATTGATTCTTTTTTCTGTCCCTTCCATCCTGCTCTTGAGCCCATCCATTGAGTTTTGAAAATTTTGGTTAAAGCATTTTTCAGTTCTGAAATTTCCATTTGGGGAGCTCCTTCGTAAATCAGTCTGTTGAGTGTCTGCCGTCGGTTCAGGTCATGATCTCAGGGTTCTGGGATTGAGCTGTGCATCGGGCTCCCTGCTCAGTGGGAAGTCTGCTTCTCTCTCTTCCTCTGTGCCTCCCCTCCTGCTCATCCTCTCTCTGTCTCGAATAAATAATAAAATCTTTTAAAAAAAATTTCCATTTGGTGGTTCTTTTTTCCCCTGAATTTTTTTTGTTTCAAGCATATTCATAAGTGTTCATTGAAACATTTTTATGATGGCTGCTCTAAAATCTTTGTCAGATAATCCAAGGGGCACCTGAGTGCCTCGGTGGTGAGTGTCTGCCTTTTGGCTCAGGTTTTGATCCCGGAGTACTGGGATCAAGTCCTGCCTCTCCCTCTGCCTATGTCTCTGCTTCTCTCTCTGTGTCTTTCATGAATAAATAAATAAAATCTTAAAAAAAAACCTCATAATTCCAACATTTTTTTTGCATCTTGGTTGGCATCTATGATTTTATTTTCAGTTTGAGATCTTCCTATTTCTTGGTATGACAAATGAGTTTTGATTGAAACGTGAACTTTTTAGGGTCTGTTATGAGAGCCTGGGTTGATTAAACCTGTTTTAATTGGGTTTCTTTGATACTGCTCAGCAGGGGAAGTAGGTAGATAGAAGGCCAGGTTGCTTACTCTGTCTTGACCTCACAGGGGAGCTTTTCATTAGTCCTTGGGAAGGGTGATAGTTGGGCTCCCCACTAGGCCAGTGCCTGGGATAGATAGGATGCCTTGTTACTGTTCTCATGGCTTCCACTGCCACCATGGGCAAGGGTGGCCTCCTTGCTGTCAGGCAGTGGTGAATGTCCCAACTCTTCCCGCAGGCTTCCTCAGACATCACCCAGCAGGTAGGGAAAGTAAATAAACTATGGCACACTCACACATAATGGTGTTGTACCCAGCAATAACAAGGATGAACTAATGAAACACGCAACAACATGGATGCCTCTCAGAGGCATTATGATGAGTGAAAGAAGTCAGGCTAGAAAAGTTACATAGTCTATAATTTCATGTATATGACATCTGGAAAAGGCAAAACAAGAGGGATAAAAGTAGATCTGTGGTTGCTAGGGGAGGGGAAGGGGCTAATCAGAAGAGGTGTGGGGCAGCTGGGAGGAGGGGGTATTCTTCTGTATCTCTGTTCTCTTGGTGGCTACACAATTGTGTCTGTTTATCAAAATTCATAGAGCCATACACTTAAAAGGTAAATAGTACTGTATGTAAATTGTAGCTTAATTGAAAAAATAAAACTCACTGTAGGCTAGCACTGCTGAAAGATGGAGGTTTGAGGAGTATCAAGGGTCATCTTCATGGGTGCCAATTGACATATCTTTAATGAGTAGAGCCCACCGGCCCGTTATGTGGATCTGTGCATTGCATTTAGTGCACACAAGGTGCATATGCTCAAAGAATGCCTACCCAAATGTGGCATTCCCAGAGTGGGCAGTTGAATAGGTAAGGGTTAACTTGTAATTCTCTGAATTCCATGAATATTAAGGACCCTCTGTCCTACTCTGCTTTGAATTCAGCACATCTGTTTGCTGTTTTCCTGCCTAATGTATTTATATAAAACAGTAACCATCACCAGTAACATATTCTGAAATGTTATTTCATACTGTAAAACACCCAAGTCTATTTATAACCTACCAGGCGATCATGAATTGTGGTGTTATGTACCATTTTATTTTATGTCTTCTGAGCTGCAAGGGGTCATGATAAGCCTCCAGTGTGGTCAGGCCTGTGCTGGGGAGAACTGGTGTTGGGATGCATGACAGCTAGCAAAGGTGACCTTTGAAGTTGTGTTCCATGCATAAAGGGAGGTGGTCCTGGAGGATGGTTCTCCCTTTTGAGTTATCCCCATAGCTTGGCCAAAAAGAGAGCTTTAAACTGAGCTTTTTCCATCTGCCAGAGAGGAGAGTCATAGTGACAACGATGAGAAGGGCAGGCCTCTTGTCATTTAACTGAGAAGGGTGCCTCTGTAGCTATAATTTTTGGTCGTTTTGTACCTAGACGTTTTTCTCCCCGCTTTGCAGGTGAGGAAACAAAGACCCAGGGAAATAGATTTTTCCCTGAAAGAACCGCGAAATATATAGTCGGGTAGGTTGGTATCTATGAATGTATTTATTTCCTTTCCATTTAGTGTATTATGTGTCAAGCATGCCAGACACATTCCCACCTCAGGGCTTTGGCATTGCTGTTCTGCTGCCTGAAAACCATATTTTGCCAAATGCCACTATGGCTCATGCCATCAGGAGCTTCCTGTGTTTAACATCACCTTCTAGGCGATGCTCACCTGACCTATCCCGTTGAAAGTGGTAACCCTCCCTCCCTGCCTCTGCCTCCCCCCACACCTGTCTCACCTCCCTCCCGCCCTTCCTTACCATAACACTTATTTTTGGATGCATTACGTAATTTATTTTAAAAAACTCTCTCACCTGTGTACTGGTGTATTGTAAGAGAAATCACATGAAATAACACCTGACACAGAATAGATGCTCTATAAACATTTGAATGAATGAAAAAATGAGTTTGTCAATAGGTGGAAACTAAACTGGAAATTAAACTCTATTTAATGTCATCCTGAGCAGTGCTAAATCTACCACTTTTTTTTCTTTTAGATTTTATGTATTTATTCATTAGAGATACAGAGAGAGAGGCAGAGACTCAGGCAGAGGGAGAAGCAGGTTCCCTGCAGGGAGCCCGATGTGGGACTCGATCCCGGGATTCCAGGATCACATCCTGAGCTGAAGACAGGTGTTCAGCCGCTGAGTCGCCCAGGCGTCCCTGTTCTACCACCTTTTGTTTGAAATATTTTACTAAATAAACTGAGTTAATGGAGATATCCTGACAGCTGATGAGACTCAAGTGTGCCAGAATGTACAGTATTTTCTAAGCCAGGGAGAGCGGGAGATGCATGCTGCCAACTTTCTTGGCCAGCGAGAGCTCTCCGGTGTGTCCTGTGGCCTCTCTTCTAGCTGTTTCTTTTGCATTCCAACAAACAGTTTTGATCTCAAATGAATGTGAAAAAGCATGCTAGTACTTGAGCTGTATTGTTTTAAGAACCAGTGGAAGATAATCTTGCTGTACCTTAAAATGCTAATTTATGAGCTCTGTAGGCCCTTCAAAGAAATGGGCGAGAGAACAGGGCAAAGATCAGGTACAGAGGCCATCATCGACACTGAGTTAGCCTGGAGGGGGTGACCAGCGGTGGGAAAAGGGGAGCTGAAGAAACTCTACATCAGGACCTTTCAATATTTGAAGAAAACAAAGTACAGTGCCACTGCCAGAGGAACTAATCAATTCTGACCCTTTTCAGTGCTGATGCAGTTGTCTATCCCAGCAGTGTGTCCCAGGAAAGGTGGGTTATCGTGGAGTCACAGCCTATGAGAGATACGGTAAGGTAGAAATCACCAGTGGTCAAAATTACCCTTAAAATTCCTCAGGTGGGCACCATGTTGCTATTATACTATTCAATTAGCTCTTACCACCTAACAAACAACCCCAAACATGGTGGCTTAAAATGACAACCATCCATTTAGACTTAGGATGCTATGGGTCAGTATTTTAGGCTGGGCTCAGTTGAGAGGGTCTCGTCTTGGCTGGGCTTATTCATGTATCTGTGGGGACTGGCTGAACTAAGGTGCTGTCCCTAGAGGACTTGTCTTGGCTCCACATGGTCTCTTGTCCTCCAGGTGGCTAGCTTGGACTTGTTCTCATGGCTGGGGTGAAACGGAAACATATGGAGTTCTTGAGTGCTAGGCTTGGAACCAGCTCACTATCACAATGCCACTCTGTCACCCAGAGTTGAGGGGCAGATAAAAAAAGTCTCCAGATCTTAATGGGAAGAGCAGCCAAGTCCATTGCAAAGGCTGCTGGAAACATGGAGGTATGAAGGATTGAGGCTGGTGTTTACAGCCTGCTAACAGTGTCTCTCAGTACCTCAGACTCAGTCGGTTTTTCTTTGGGTATTGAAGCTTATCTTATTTCCTTGCTTGGTCAACACACGCAATAGGGGACTTGTCTGTTCAGTGCATGGTGCACGAAAAATCCTGCTAGCACTGGGATTATGCTCAGCAGTGAGGTGCTCATTGTGTGAGAACTAAGTGGGCTTCAGGTTTGCTCATTTTACTCTGCTTTTTGCTTATGGAGTTGATGTCTGGGGCATTACTGAGAGATTTAAATGATTATTTTCTTTCTTTCTTTTTAATGTTTATTCATGAGAGAGAGAGAGAGAGGCAGAGACATAGAGGGAGAAGCAGGCTGATGTGGGACTTGATCCCAGGACTGCAATCTTGCCCTGAGCCAAAGGCAGATGCTCAACTGCTGAGCCACCCAGGCATCCCTGAAATGATTATTTTCATTTTTGTTCAACCTCACCACATGTTGTGGCTCTGCTGTATAAAATTTGGGGTTTCTGAGAGATGAAAGACTGGAGCAGCACAGTGTGGTCTGTGTCAAGTGAGGAGTCTCTTTACCCTGGAGTTCTGTGGACACGAGTCTCACCTGCTTCTCATACCTGACAGTGTAGGGGGACACAGGAGCTAGGGGGTGTCCTCGCTTATTGGTCCCTGCTTATGGTTGACTTCTTCTTTCTTGGGGGACAGGGTGGGCAGTCACTGGATGGGTCACTAAATCTGCCACGGGGCAGACACAGCTCTTCAAGTTAGGCCATTTCTTTACAGTCTTCTCCAATGCTGCAGTTTATTCTTTCAGTAGTTAATACATTGAATATCTACTATGTTCCGGGCAGTGTTCACGACACTGGGCCATCTGGGCCATGATTAACAATGTACAGCCATTAAATGTAATGACTCGGAGACTCAGAGTTTCATAGCATGAAAAGACAGAGCTCGCCCTGCAACTTGGACACACATAGAGCAGAGCGCTCCTTAACTCGGCCTGTGGTTGACTGGCTCTTTTCTATAGCCCTCCTCTTGGTTAGCAGGAGGCAAGAAGAAAAGTTAACGTTTATTTATTGAGTTTGGTACTCTAGGCCAGGCACACTTTTAATTCACTTCACTCTCAACCAACCTATGGGGGAGGTATTACTATTTCCCTGTTCTCCAGTGAGGAAATAAAGTCACAAGGAGGTTGTGCAGGTGGTCCGAGGTCACAGCATGAATAAGTGCAGGGTGGGATTTGGACCCTGCCTCCCAAGCCTTCTATCTAACTACTCTGCAGAGTAAATTAAAATAAATGTCTAGTCTCCTTGTGTCCCCTCATCTCCTTTCCTTTTGTCCCTCCCCAGGATGGCATCTGGTGGTCCACTCGGCCCATTTGGGGGCATCTGGTGGTCCACTTGGCCCATTTGGGGGGGGTTCTGTTACAGAGTTATTCTTTCTACCAGATGCCCACCTTCCTAGCACCTTGTGAGCCCCAAGCCCGACCCTATCCAGCCCTTAGAAGGACCTGTGGCAGCTCAGGATGGCTCAGCCTCTGGGGCCTCTCTCTGGCTATCTCCTTGCAGAGGGCTTCAACAGAGAGATGGGGGACAGCCTGATGTTGCCCAAGCTTGTACCCTCCCGTGTCCTGCTTGGTTTCCTCTTCTGGGCCCCTGACCCCCTCACCATCTTCCAGGGCCAGAAAAATTGAAGCACTTTCTTCTCTTCCCTCTTTCTTCTCTTTGCTATATAAAAATTGAAGCACTTTCTTCTCTTTCTCTTTCCTGGGTCTGCTGTAACCAAGTCCCCCTGGGACACTGGGAAGTTTGAAACAATAGCAGTGAGGTTTCCCACAGTCTGGAGGCTAGAAATCTGAAATCCTGGTGGGGGCAGGGCTGGGCTCACTCTGCAGGCTCTTGGGAGGCTCCTTCCCGCCTCCTGCAGCTTCTGGTGGCTCTAGACCTTGGCTTGTGGCCACACCCTCTTTCTTGGCCTGTACTGTCCCATGATCTGCATGTGGCTATCAGTGTGTGCCTCTGTATCTACCCTTTTATGTGGACACAGGTCATTGGATTTAGGGCCCATTTGCCTTCATGTGCAGGTCTTCTCACCTTGGAGCCTGAAACGTCAAATAAAGAGAGGTAACTGTGAAAAACTTTTCACCCTCAACAACAGTGTCTGCTCTCAAGATGATTGTCTTACCAGAAATCCTGTTTTGCAAGCTGGAAGCTGAAGCTTACCTTGTTTCTCAGTGTCTGTCCTCCTCCTTTGGGAGGGAACATGCTTCCCAGCTGCTTACCCTTGGGCAAGTCTCTCCCCCTCACAGCGGCCCCCTCCCCTCCCCTGTAACCCCAGCAGTGCCTTCTGAAGGGGAAGCCTGGTGTGTACTGGGTAACTCAGCCCATGGAAATGACCAATGCATGGCAGGCACTAAATAAGGCTCAGTGATGCCACTGCAAACCTGTAAAAATTCTCATCTCTTTAGGCTGATAGATGCCTCAGGCTGACCAAAGGGAAACTGATTAACTTGGAAAAGGAAACAAGAGAGAAACATCAATGACTGTAGTGGATTGTTCCCCTTTTGCGCTTATGATAAGAGCCTGTTGGTAGTATCTCTTTTACCCTCCTTGTTTATCCCCATTTTACAAATGAGGATCCTATAGTGAGAGGAACTTGCTGCGGCCATATGGGGAGCCTGATGCGGGACTTGATCCCAGGATCCTGGCATCATGACCTGAGCCAAAGGCAGACGCTCAACTACTGAGCCACCCGGGCATCCCAACTACTGATTTTTAAACTATCTCCATAGTTTTGCCTTTTCCAGAAAGTCAGATAATTGGAATCATATAGGATGTAGCCTTTTCTGGCTTGCTTCTTCCACTTAGTACTATATGTTGAAGGTTCCTCCGTGTTTTTTCATGGCATGGTAGCTCATTTTGTTTTAGTGCTGGATGATATTCCATTGTCTGGATGGGCCACAGTTTATCCATTTGCCTACTGAAGGACATTTTGGTTGCTTCCAAGTTTTAGCCATTATGATGAAGGCTGCTATAGACATCCATGGGTAGGTTTTTGTTTGAATGTAAGGTTTTGGCTTATTGGGTAATGATTTAGCCATCCCCCTATACCGTTATTATTATTATTATTAGTTTTTACATTTTAAAAAGAAGTTGTAAAATACACATAACATACAATATATCCTTTCAACCACTCTTAAGTGTGCAATATAGGGACACTGAGTACATTCACATTATTGTATACCCAGCTCTCTTTTAAAGTTACTATGTTCCAGGGCTCCTGGCTGGCTCAGTTGGAAGAGCATGCAACTCTTAATCTCCGGGTCGGGTCGTGAGTTCAAGCTCTATGCTGGGTGTAGAGATTACTCAAATAAATAAACAAACTTAAAAAAGAAGAAAAACTTGAAAGAAATGAAGTAACCATATTCCAGCAAACCCCAGTTTGCTGGAGGGACAAAGAGGAAGTAGGGCTCCGAGAGGTCCCCATGGCACAGCAGGTGACAGACTGTTGTTTGGGAAACTTTTAGCTGAAATAGTGGATTCAGCACTAGATTGTTCCTGAAAAGTTCAATGTGTTTAACATGTTGGGTATATATCTCCACAACCTTCTCTTTCAGGGCCCCAAACATTCATTTTTAGAACCTATCTGTGGCATTTCCATGCTCTTTCTTTGCCCAGGCCCCTTTATGGGTTGTTATTTAAAAGGGAGGCTTTGGAAATAGTCACTTTCTTCCTGCAACTTTCTCCCGCCTCTCTGTTCACTTTCCTGTAAGCTGCACACTCGTACCAAAGAGTATTACTAGCCTGGGGGGCTCTGAGGAGGTGGGGGCAGCATATGTGGCAGGATGGAGGAGGCGAGGGGTCCTTTAAGCTCTCCGCATAGCAAACCCTCAGAATGGCAAGGAGGTGAGCAGTTGGCAATGAGTCTTGCCAATCAGGTGGTCTTCCCAGAGCCTTCCCTAACATGCCTGCTTTCTCAACCTTGTGCCTCAGTTTCTCCATTAGCCCAGCGGGGATAATACGACCTGCTACTGCCTTGATTCAAAGTAAGAAAAATTAGTGGTGGCCCTTTGAGGTTTCCCTGAGAAATGTGCCATCTCCCTGGAGGAAGGTGTCAGTTGGCTCATTATCTTGCCGGCAGGGATCAGCTGCTCCTAAAAGGCGTCAATTTTGCTGTGATCACAGAACAGGCTGCAGAGAGAGCAAAATAATCATTGTGGCACGTGTGTCAGAAACGTAACACTCTTTTTCTGGAATTTCTATTTTGAAGCCCCACACTTGTCCGCGGCAGTCTGGGCTTCTTTTCTCCTTCCCCCAAGGATGGGCTGATTTCAGGGGGCACATGGTGCTCAGCCCTCAGGGACCCCCAGGACCCAAGTTGAGTTTTCCTGGTTGCTCCGGGGCCCTTCGGTGGGGCTCAGGTATTCACTCTGCAGCGTGGGAACCACGTAGGCTTCCTCCATCTTGCTTGCCTGGACATGCATCATGGGCTGTTTTTGCTCTGTCCTGGGCCCTCACCTGATTGCCCCAGGAAGTGGGGTTCAGGTCACCCCCCTATTCAGCTCTCCCTGAAGCCAACTTTGGAAGACTTTTTTTCCTTTCACTACTTCTTCCTCCCACCTCCTCCCAATTCAGGGGCCATCATAAAAGATGATTGGGAAATGGATTTCCTCCTTAGGCTTTAGGCTCTGGAATCTAGAAGACTTTATTCTGTTTGTATCATAGCAACTCCAGGGAGAGCCCTGCCTACCCATCTCCTCTTGCACTTGTTGGAGCCAGCTTTGGGTAGCACTGTGGGCCTGACAGCTTTCTAGGGCCCCCAGACCTGCCCAGTGTGTGCACTTGGCCATCTGCATAGCCAGCACCTCACTGCTGTCAGGAGGACCTTCTTAGGTGTATGACGGCTCTCTCGCTGTGTGTGTGTGTGTGTGTGTGTGTGTTTGTGTTTATATTTTATTTGTTCATGAGAGACACACAGAGAGAGGCAGAGACACAGGCAGAGGGAGAAGCAGTCTCTGTTCAGGGAGCCTGATGTAGGACTCGATCTTAGGACCCGGGGATCATGACCTGAGCCAAAGGCAGACACTCAACTGCTGTGCCTCCCAGGTGCCCCTGTTGTGTGTTATATTTGATCTCTCGTCATTCCTCCTTGGTATCAAGCTCACCTGCCCCATGACACACATTTTATAGCTTCCTTCATCTCATCTTTCTCTCTCCCCTACGAGTGTTCCCTGGGATTACCTCCCAAACAGATTCCTCGTGATGACATCTTTTTTTTGAGGAACCTCACATGAGATAGCATTTCTTTTCAGAAGCAGTGACTGGGGCCTGCTGACTGATGCTGATGGGGGAAGAGGTGGGGTAGGAGGGAAGAAAGGGTGGGGAGGACTCACTGGTTAATAGTGCACAATATCAAGGCTTATCTGTAGAAACCCCGATAAGTGGAATACTACTCCCTGCCTGGTGCTGCACTCAGTGTTCTCACAGACTATTTCAGATGATCCTCCCTGTGGCTCTGGCAGAGTGACCTGTTCTCAGAACTGAGGGATCTGGGTCTCAGGGATACCTGCCAGGAAGCCAAGGAAGCAGGGACAGGAACTCAGTCTGATGGTTCCCCTGGGAAGCTAGTAGAAAGGACACAGCATCTTGAGGTGAGCCATTGTCTTCCCTCAACATCAACACTGAGGAATTCCAGTACCCTCTAATGATCTCTAAAGATTTTTGTCTTTAAATCTTCCTTCAGAAAATGATAACATGTCAAATGTTTTGAGGTGAGTGGCGTGGTGGCTTGAGAGCCATAACTTTAGGTCTATGTGGAACGGAGGATGGAAGAGTTGGTTTCAGGATTAAAAAAAGACTGGCTTGGGGCCCTTGCGTGGTTCACGCAGTGTCTGCTTTCTGCTTTCGGCTCAGGTCATGATACCAGGGTCCTGGGATCAGTGGGGAACCTGTTTCTCCTTCTCCTTCTTCCTCTGCCTACTGCTTTAACTTACATTCTCTCTCTCTGTTGAGTAAATAAATAAAATCTTAAAAAAAGGAAGACTGGCTTATAGCATTTGCCAACTTCTGTGGTGTGAATACCCCCACCACAGCCAGTCCCAGGCTATGAACATGACATCACAGAACCTGAAGTTGGGAAGAAACAGTGACATGGAGTGCCGCACCATTACATGGCATTTCCATGAAGCCAATGCAGTCAACATAACTAACCCCAGAGCACTGATAATGGTAAGATATAATAAAATATAATTAGCAAGTGATGAGCTTTAAGTATTTAGTACCTTTTTTTTATTGAGGTAAAAGTCATGTAACATTAAACTTATCATTTTAACTATTTTAAAGTGGACATTTCGGCAGCATTCAAGTACATTCATAATGTCTTACCACTGCCAGAACATTGTCATCACTGCAATAGGAAGCCTTGCACCCAAACGGTTATCCACGCATATACCTGTCCATCCCTGGCAACCATTGTAGTCTGCTTTCTCTGCCTATGAATTTACCTAGTCTAGATTCTTCGTATAAATGGAATGCTACAATGTGTGACCTCTTGGGTCTGGCTTCTTTCACTCAGCATCATATGTTCAAGGTTCATCCCTGTGGTAGCATGTGTCAGCACTTCATTCTCATTATGGCTGAAAAATACCCCATTGCATGCATCTTGTTTATCCATTCATCTGTCAGTAGGCACTTGGGTTGTTTTCACTTTTTGGCTGTGTTGAATTGTGCTGCTATAAGAAGCATTCATGTACAAATTTTTATTTGAACCCTTATTTTCAGTTCTTTGGGGTGTGTACCGAGAAGTTGAATTACTGGGTCATATGATAGTTCTATGTGTCACTTTTTTTTAAATTTTTTTTTTGATAGTCACACACACACACAGAGAGAGAGAGAGAGAGAGAGAGAGAGAGAGAGAGAGAGAGAGAGAGGCAGAGACATAGGCAGAGGGAGAAGCAGAAGCAGGCTCCAGGCACCAGGAGCCCGACATGGGATTCGATCCCGGGTCTCCAGGATCGTGCCCTGGGCCAAAGGCAGGCACTAAACCACTGCGCTACCCAGGGATCCCTATGTGTCACTTTTTGAGGAGCCTCCAAAATGTTGTTCACCATCTACATTCCCAGAAGTGGCACTCAACATGTTCTGATTTCCTTACATCCTCAGCAATGCTTGTCATTTCCAGCTTGTTGTTATTGCTGTAGACATGCTAGTTCGTGTGAAGTCGTATCTCATTGTGTTTTTGCTTTACATATTTCTAGTGACTGATTGTATTGAGCATCTTTGCATGTGTTTTTGGCTCTTTATATATCTTCCTTGGAGAAATGTGTATTCAAGTTCTTTGCTCATTCTTTAGTGAGTAGTTGCCTTTTTGTTGTTGTGAAAATTCTTTAGGTATTCTGGACATACCAGTTAGATGATTTGCAAATACTTTCTCTAATCCTGTGAGTTGTCTTTTCACTAGTCCTTTGATGCACAAAAGTTTAATTTTGGTAAAAAAAAATTTAAAAAGTTGGTATAAAGTAAAATTTAAAAAGTTTACTATAAAATTATATAAAACATGATTTTAAAAGGTTTTTTAAAAATGGCTTATGCTTTTGATTCTAAATCTAAGAACTCGTTGCCAAATCCAAGGTCATGAAGATTTACTCCTATGTTTTCTTTTCAGAGTTTTGTAGTTTTACCTCTTGCATTTAATTAGGTCTTTGATCAATTTTGAACTAACTTTTGTACATGAAGTGAGTTAGGGAGTTCAACTTCATTCTTTTGCATGTGAATATCCAGTCATATACCTTTGTTTTTTATAAGTTTATATAATCTAACTCTTAATTATGGCCATATTTAACAACTGGCTTGCAAAATTCCTGAAAATCAGCTCTCATGAGCTAGTGTGAGCTGGTATGAGCCAGTATGAACCAGTTCCTACATGCCACTACTTCTTCCTTACCCAGTTTGATGCAAAAGTCTAGAATATATCTTTTGTTTTTCTTAAGGAGTTGAGTTGGGGGGTGATCAAAATGTGCTTATGAAGCTCCTAGGGCATGGTTGTCTGAGCAAAAAGCATCTGGAGACCCCCATTCATGTAGCCATGGGCCTGTCCTTCCTCTTCCCATTGTTTCTAGCTTTCCTTCCCATAGTTTGTAGAACCTGGCTGGATCTCTCTTGCTGTCTTGCCAGATATTTTCCCAGCTCTTCCTTCTGGCTGAGAGGGAGCTAATTGTGCCCTAGTTGGATCTGGAGGGGTTTTGGAAGCCCCACCTCTGAGCAGAAACCCAAGCCTAGTCCTGGGGTTGAGGAAGTGCTCCTTATCCTGGTGGGTAACCAGATAAAATACAGGCTGCCATTACATTTGGATTTCAGGTAAATAATGCATAATTTTTAGTATAAGCATGACCCATGCAAGATTGGGATATACTTACACTAAAGAACTATGCATTGTTTATCTGAAATTCATTTAGCTAGGAGTTTTCTATTTTCATTTGCTAAATCTGTTAGGCTTCCCTTCAGTTCCATTTTCTTCCTCATTGTCCTCATCCAACAGCATAGACTAAGAACTCCAGAGTGAAGAGAGCCTAGGGAGGTGCTGTTTCTCTGCCCATTTTACAGATCTGGGAACCAAGTCCCAGCATGGAACCAGTATGGACTTTGAGGACCTTGCTGAGCTACACGACTTTTCTTTTTCATGAAGTCAGCACATTTCCTGAGTGTCCCCTCTACACTGTGCTGCGTGTTGGGGGATGACAGTGACAACAAGCCTACCATGGACCTGTGTAGAGGGCAAGAGTCAAGAGTTCCCTTAGGGCATGTGAAGTAAGAGGCAGTATTCAGACAGCCTTGTGTCCAGATTCTGCTTTGCCATGTATTAGCTGCATGTCAGGTACTTCTCTCTGAGCCTCTGTCTTCCCTTTTGTAGTGTGGGGTAGCAGTACTTCTCTCAGGGGATTGTTACCAGGCTTCATTGGGATGATGAAATGCCAGGTGGGGGCAGGGAAGAGTTTATTGCATGATGAGAAAAGAGAGGTACCCATGGTAAAGTTTGGTTGTTGCCTACAGGTTGCCAGGCATCCTGGGCCACCCAGATGATACAGAATGGAGGTGCCAGAACTCAGTCGCCCTGCCTCGCCTGCCAGGGACCAGCCAGCTCCTGCTCCTGGACAGCCAGGAGCCCCAGGTGGGCAGGTCTCACCTCACCTGACCCTGGGTCCTGTCATTCTGCCACCGGAGCAGGGTCTGGCCCCTACCGTGTTCCTGAAGGCCCTGCCCATTCCATTGTACCACACAGTGCCTCCAGGGGGCCTCCAGCCACGTGCCCCTCTAGTGACACGCAGCCTGGATGGGGGCAGTGTACCCTTTATTCTCAGCCCCCTGCTGCGGCCTGAAGGACCAGGCCCTACTCAGGTGGGGAAGCCAGCAGCCCCGGCACTCACCGTGAACATCGTGGGCACTCTGCCTGTCCTGTCACCAGGCGTGGGGCCCACGCTGGGTAGCCCTGGCAAGGTACGGAATGCCGGCAAGTACCTTTGTCCACACTGTGGTCGGGATTGCCTGAAGCCCAGTGTTTTGGAGAAGCATATCCGGTCCCACACTGGTGAGAGGCCCTTCCCGTGTGCCACCTGCGGCATTGCCTTTAAGACCCAGAGCAACCTGTATAAGCACAGACGCACCCAGACCCACCTCAACCACTCTCGGCTGTCCTCAGAGTCCGATGGAGGTGGGGGCAGCCTCCTGGAGGAGGGGGAGAAGGCTGGAGAGAGCTCCAGAGCAGATGCCATGGGGGACAGCTGCAGCCAGAGGGTGGGTGGTGGGGCCCGACCAGAGAGACCCCTTTGTCCAGGCGCCCAAGGTGCTGGGCAGTGCTCAGTGTCTGCCATGCGTCTACCTTCTGTTACCAAGACCTTGGGTCTGAAGTTGGAAGCCGTTCCCTGTCCAGGATCCACATTTGCTGACAGAGAGACCCCCATGGATGCTGCTGCCCATCCAGCCTCCCCTGGGCTTGCCCTGGCTGGCTGCCAGCCAAGGTTTAAGCCACCGGAGCAGACATCCCCGACTGCCAGCCGACTGTGCTCCCTGAAACAGCAGCAGATGGCGACATCCTCAGAGAAGCCCTGGGACGCCAAAGCCTCAGAGGGCCGGCTGCGGAAGTGTGAGAGCACTGACTCGGGCTACCTGTCCCGCTCGGACAGCGCAGAGCAGCCGCCGGCCCCTGGCAGCCCTCTGGAGCACAACACCGTGTCTGAGGGGGAGGTGGCCCTGGGGCCCGGGGGACCCGGCCTGCAGTTGGAGAAGAAGCAGTTGGAGGAGCGTATCGCCTGGCTCATCTCCCACAACCAGGCTGTGGTGGATGATTCCCAACTGGACAATGTGCGACCCCGCAAGACGGTCCTGTGCAAGCAAGGTAGCATCGACCTGCCCATGCCCTACACCTATAAGGACTCCTTCCACTTTGACATTCGGGCGCTGCAGCCTAGCCGGAGGAGGCCTGCCACTGTCAGCTCGGCCCGGTCCACTTTTATCCCTCCGGACAGGGCAAGGCCGCTCTTCTTTCACTCTGTCCCCACTCAGCTCTCCACTACCGTGGCGTGCGTGCCTATCACCAGGAGCAACTCACTGCCCTTTGTCGAGGGCACCAGGACCTGGCAGGAACCGTTGGACCCCAGGGACGCCTGCCCCAGGAGGCAGAAACCTCTGAGCCCCAAGCCTGCCCCCACCCGACTGGTGGATGTCCTCAGCGGTCCCCCTCGGGCCTTGGTCAGACAAACTGCTGTGGAGGACCTTCTCTTTCCCCCCACTGGAGACAGCCTGGTCCCCGCAGAAGACCCAGATGGAAACAAAGCTGCTGCTGGGGAGGGGGCAGCCAGCAAGGGCAGAGCAGCCAATAAGAAATGCAGCCAGAGGAAGCTGAAGATGTTCTCCCAGGATAAGTGGCAGGTGTATGGGAATGAGACATTCAAGAGAATCTACCAGAAAATGAAAACCAGCTGCCACGGAGGCAAGAAGACGAAGGAGGTGACAGTGGGTAGTAGGACAGAGCTGGACTTTCCTCTCCAGGAAGAGCTACCAGGGAATGAGGGCATAGTCTCATCCCAGGACAGGAGATACCCTATCCATGGGGATGCACCTGTGGGGGCCAAACCAGGACCTTGCAGAAGTTCACTGGCCCCGGAGGGCTTCTTGGTGATAGAGCCCCCCAAGCAGAGGGAGATGGTCACCAGAGCAGGAGTCAGTGACCAGCCTGGGGTGAACAGGGCCACCTCACCCCCCACCTTCAACTGCAGAGAACCCCCCTGTTTGGGCAGCAAAAGCCCTTTGCTTTCTCCAGATGAAAGGCTGGGGCTGGGGTGTCAGCTGCCCCCAGCACCCGGTCCCCTCAAGGGAGGTGACCTAGAGGCTCCCACACCAGTTTTGCCAGACCCTGAGCTGGAAGGAGGCACCTGTGATGGTGGGGGAAAGGAGACCTGTCCGTGGACCCACACTGTGCCAAGGCGGCCCAGCGGTAGCTCTGGGGAGCCCCAGGCCTCAGAAAACAAGCTCCCCTCAGAGAGGAAGAAGCTGAAAGTGGAGAAGCTGAGCTGCCAGGAGCAATCAGAGCCTCCAGGAACAGAAACGATGGCCCCAGGTGGCCCTTTGCAGGCCACCTCTCTGCCATCTCAGAACCAGGACAGTGACTCTGGGGATAAGCCAGGGGGGCTACGTGAGAGCACTGATAGCGTGGCGAGGGGCAGAGCTGGGCAGCCGTGCAAGCCCTTGGAGGTTTGCGGTGCTTCTGCTGCTCCTTCTGTGGCCCCGAGGCAGGTGGGGCTGAGGGAAGAGATCTTGCCACATCCTGCAGCACCATCCCACCTGGCTGCTCAGTCTCGGGCGTCTGGTGCCCTCACTGCCCTGGTAGATACCCTCTTCCCCCCCAAGTACCTCCTCAGGTTGCCTCAGGGAGAGACCCATCCACCAGCTTCTGTGGCCCTGGGGCCAGGACAAGTCCAGGACCCTCTCTGTAGGAGAAGGTGGCCCGAAGAACAGACATCCTTTGTTGGGTCAGGGCTGGGGACCTTCCTGCCTCCCTGCCCAGCCTCGGGCTTGGTCCTTGGTGGGGCACAAAGCTTTGAGGAGGACCCCAGCTGGTCCAGGCCATGGGGCAGGAACAAGGGTGTGCAGGGAAAGGAGAAAGGAGACATGGACACTGGCACTCCAACAGCGGGACAGTCCCCTGGCTCATCTACCGGAGCCCCTAGGGAGAAAACCTCCTTCCTGCCCACCCCAACGTGTGCTACCCGGAAGAGTGGGACCCCTGACACCCGACACCCCTGCATGGGCAGGACTGCGGTCGGGGCCAGGCTGTCTGGTGGTGTCCTGAGTCCCTGTGCACTCAGCAGGGACTTGGGGGGATCTCCTGAGAATGTCCCGGAAGACCCTCCCTCAGGGCCTCTGGCTGGGCTCAATTCCTGCCACTCCTTCCTCTTGGCCCCCACTCCTCCCAGCTGGCCAGAGCTGGCCTCGTGTACCCACTCAGACACCGGGTGGAGCTTCAGGGCCCACAGCCCTTTCCCATCATTGAGGGCTGAGCCCCGACTCACGTGGTGTTGCTTGAGCCGAAGCCTGCCTCTGCCCAGAGAGCAGAAGGAAAAGGCCGCTTCTGTATACTTGGCACTGCACTTCCTTGGTGGCAGCCCCCAGGACAAGGGTCCAGATGCCCAGCCCGTGAGCAGGGCAATGGTGGGAGGACAGACGAGGACAGGCCTGGGAGAAGGAGGGCAGGTCCAGACATCAAAGGTAACATCCTCCTTTGCCTGGGGCCCCGGGGCTGGGGGAGTGTGCTTGGCAGGCAGGATTCCTAATGATGGATAGGGGGCTTGAAGGCACCCCTGAAACACCTGCTGTTTGTGATAATGTCTTCTCAGCCTGCTCCCAAGGGAGGTGTGGCTTCGATACGTGGCAGGATAAGATAAAGGCCAAAAGTGTACACAAAACTAAATCATGAAAAAATACATTTCAAAGGAAGGAATTTTTGTACTCAAGATCCTAGATGAGATGCTTCTCATCACTAGATACTAAATTTAACTCTGAGCTTCCTGGCAGTAGCAGTAAAAAGTGAAATGAAGTACTTCCCAGGAGAGCTCTGTGGGTGACATAAGATCATAAACCAGAAATTGTCACTGAGGGAGAAACTCCAGGTGAAACACCATCTCTTAAATGTTTGTGAGAGTTATTAGGGCACCTGGCTGGCTCAGATGGTAGAGCATGTGATCCTTGATCTCAGAATTGTGAGTTTGAGCCTGACATTGGATGTAGAGATTACTTAAAACTAAAAAAAGAGGGCATGAGTTTTTATACCAGAGACTCAGGAAACTATTACTATGATCAAATGCAACTTTCGTCCAAGTTTCCTGGGAGCAGTGGCTAAAATGGAAAAGGCCGGACGCTCTGGAGCTCTTACTTGGTGACTAAGTGGTAAGTTTGTGGTCCCATCTGGAGAGCGAGTCCATGCGTCTGGATTATGTCCTACTCTGGGATGTCTTGGGCCAAGGCAGCTGAAGAGGGTCCCAGATCCTCTTGTCTGACATAATCGTACGCAACAGTGGTAGGGCCTGGATTCTAGAGCCTTGTAGGCTGTTCTTTGTCCCGAGAGTGATGATTAATAAAGAATATGCTAAGTCCTAGACAGGGGATCTGAGACCCAGTTTGACCCTCCTTCCTTCCAAAGGCAGTTAGGTACTGGGTATGGAGGTTCCTGGAGAGGGGGAGTTGGGGCGGTGGGGGAGACCTGGCTGTGGTGTTCCCTGGGCCTCCAGTTAACACCATAGGGCTTTGAGCTTTATGATGCCAACATGCCTGGTATTTTCAGCTCTCCTGCCCAGTGGCCTCAGGGATGGTGTCCCAGGAGCGGGTATCTGAGCCCGAATGGAAGAAGGGACTGCCGTGGAGGAAGGCAAAGATGTTTCGGGGGAGCGGGAAACAGAAGCTGAGTATCTGCTCCAGAAGGTAGGGTGTGTGGCCACCTCTGTCTGTCTCACATGTGTCCAGTGTCAGAAACTGCAAGGGGTGATTTGCTTACCCCAGGAAAATCTTCTCAGGGGTTCCAGAGGCATCTGTATAGGGTGAGAGTCTGGAGGTTTGTGGGTAAAGGAATCGGTTTGTTCCCCATCAGTGCAACTGCGCAGTTTCCCCAACTGTGTGCTTTTCAGGGGCACCCTCCAAGGCCAGGAATCCAGTAAATATTTGCAATAACTGAGTTGAAGACACATCCACCCATTTAAGTCCTGAGGAGAGAGTGTGTTAATTATTTACAGCTTTTATTGCTTTTTTTGTTTATGCAAGTGGTGCATATCCTTTGCAGAAAAGTTAGGAAATACAGGCCAGCGAAGAGGAGATGGTAAAGCATCCTGGTACTGCCGCTGCTCTGGTAATGCCACTAGCACACAGGGTGCTTCCTTCCAGACTTTTCTCTGTGATATTTGCATGCACAGCATCTCTTGACAACAGACGGGATGCATAGATTTTACTAATACCACTTTTTCATCATTGATAGTCTTGCCCCTTTTTCAGAACCTTCTAGCCGTTGAGGATGAGGGGAAAGGCCACTCTTTCACCAGGCCCAAGCCCCTCTGTGCTGCCCCAGAGGCTCTTGGATCTGGTTTTCCCATGGCCTCCTGTCTGCTCAGGGTGACTTCATACGGTTCCCACCCCCCTATCTCCCATTCTCAAATTTGCACTCTGAACCCGGAGGCCTGATGATTTCCCAAATTCCCCCTCCACGTCTTGGCCCCTTACCCTCCCCTTCCTTCTCCCCCAGTTATCAGTATTTGACCCAAGGCTGAGATATTCTTCAAGAGGCAGTGAAAATTCCTAATTCTTCCCCATCGCTGCTGAGAACCTCTGTGGCTAGAGATGATGTTCCCTCTGGACAGGCTTTGAGACGAGGTTCCTACCTCTGTTTCAGTTGTCTGCTGGGATCACATGTCCAGAGCTGGCATCACCAAGGACTTGCTATGTGCCAGGCACTGTACAGTGATGCCCCCCGCCCCCCCCCCCCGGAGACGCAGATTGGCCTCTCCAAGGACCCAGATTTGAATCAGTAATCATGTCCATGTCCCAAAGAGCAGCTTGCCCTGTGCTCTCCAGCCTGCAATGGGCATGAAAGTCACCTGGAGTTTTCTGGCTTTCCTCGTGATGCTGAGACACATTTCTCAGGTCTGGGGTAGGGCCTGAAAGTCTGCATTTCTAATAGGTTCCCAGATGATGCTTGGGGTGTTAGCCCCAGGAGCACTCTTGGAGGAGCTGTTCTTTGTGCTGCCCCAAACCACATTTAATCCTTTCCAAAGGAAGCCCAGCTGTTCATAGATGAACAAAAAAGGGTCACTGCCTATGAGTCAGGGACATCCAGCCCTACCCCAAACCCCTGAGCCATGCAGAGTTGGGGAGGGATAGTGCCCCCAGGGAAAGTTTGCACGTGAGCCACACCAAAGAGTAAGTAGCTGGGGCACCTGGGTGGCTCAGTGGTTGAGCATCTGCCTTTGGCTCAGGTCATAATCCCAGGGTCCTGGGATTGAGTGCCACATCGGGCTCCCTGTAGGGAGCCTGCTTCTCCCTCTGCCTGTGTCTCTGCCTGTTTCTCTGTGTCTCTCATGAATAAATAAATAAAATCTTAAAAGAAAAAGAGTAAGTAGTTGCTCATAGATCCTAGGAGCATAGGGACATTAGCCTGCGGCCTTGTCCTCCATCAGTATTCCTGCACTGGGCTGACATGGAGTGACAGCTGCCAAGCCTGTTTCTGGGCCTCAGTCATGCCCAGGAGATGTGGGATAAGGGACAAGTACGTGTGCCCCATTGGCTGCTCCCACCTTTCCAAGACTTCAGCTTAACTAATACAACAGATAATCACTGTGCACATGTGGAGGGGAAGCTTTCCTGAACTAGCCTGGTGGTACCAGGCTGATGCTCTGGGAGGCCTGGAGAGGTGTGCAACACCTCCTGGGCCAAACATAGCTTGGGTGAGGATCTCATTAGACCTGACTGTATTTAAATTTTTTGACTCTTAGTAGCCAAATAAATACCAGGAGATTTCACATAAAAATCTGAATTTCTAGGGGATCCTAGGGTGGCTCAGCTGTTTAGTGCTGCCTTTGGCTCAGGGCATGATCCTGGGAGTCCCTGGATCGAGTCCCACATCGGGCTCCCTGCATGGAGCCTGCTTCTTCCTCTGTCTGTGCCTCTCATGAATAAATAAAATCGAAAAAAAAAATCTGAATTTCTAGCTTATCTTGAAGCTGTGGGGAGAGGCTGGGCTTGCCTTCTTGCATGGCAGCAGCTGAGTAATGGCCACCCCTGTGGGCAGCGCCTGGGCTCTGCAGCTTGCCTCAGTCCCCACCTCTCCCTGTTGTGTTACATTTCAGTTTGCAAATCTTGGTCTTAACTCTGGCCTTGTGGGAGCCAAAAGACTGCCTCCCCCATCAGTGAGCTTGTCAGTAAGAGCCTGTGGGTGGGAAGGTAAGGAGGGGGGCATTGGTGCCAGTGTAAAACAAGGAGGGGTCTGAATCCTGGAGCCCCCCCGACTGGGTGAAATGAGGATGAGGCCATTGAAATTTTTATATTCATTGAGCATTTATTGGATGACCGTGATTCAGCCGTCAGTTGTGCCTTTATTGGCTTGTGACTGTCCTTTGAGTTAATTCCAGCTTCCCAAAGCTTCGGACCTTGGCACTTGCAGATCCCTCTACCACCTCCTGCGCTGCTCACCTCTGGCTCCTCATGCAGCTGGCTCCCCCTTGTCTTAGATGTCACTATTGTGGTGGGACCTCCCTGACCTCTGTACCTCAATGTTCTCCCTCCCATCATTTCCCTCCCACTATGTGGTTTTATTACCTTCACAGCTTTTTGGCAGAATTTGTTTTTTTGAGGCATGGAATCCGTGGCAGCTTACTTTTTCAACACCAACAATGGTGAAAGGGTATGCGTGCCAGAAATGGCTTTACCTGGTTCACCCAGGGCTAATGGAATTGGAGCTTCATTCTGAGTTTTCTGACCCAGTGTCTTCCATCATACCACCCATGATGAGTGGTTGCTAATAAGACTTGCCCTTTTAATGAAGTACACACATCTTTGGGGAGGTGTTCAGAAGGGAATACGATGCTGGGCTTTTAAGAAAAGAGTTCCCTTTAAAGGCAAATTTCTTACTAAGCCACTGGTTTGATAGTATTTGGCCTGCAGAAATTTGATAAAGGAGATGACCAGTTTGTTTGACTCACGCAAGGTCTCATTTTCTGGTGATGGACAGCATAGTTAGATGATAGAGCTTCTTGGAGAAGTGTCCTCTCCCTTTCTCTTTCATATTTGGTCCATCTTCAGAAACGGGTTCAGTGCCCAGTCTGAGTGCCAATGTTGGGAAAATTCTGAAAGGCAGTACCTCGCCTAAAGGGGCTTCAGAAGTTCACTGTCTAGGAGGCCAATCACAGAGCTTACTTTTTCTTTTTAGTATATTGAAATCTATCCATTTCTCACACAGTAACTTATGGCCAACTTAGAACAGAAGTTATAATAACATAGGATTTGTTTAATGTATATTTACTTTTCAGAAAACCAAACAGGAAAACTTTTGATGAAGGGTCTATCATCTGTCATTCATCTGTCCATCTATCTACCTACTTAATCTATTGATCTAGTTTTCTGTTGCTGTTCTAACAAATTACCAGCTTAATGTAAATTTTATTTTGAACAACACCAGTTTATTATTTTATAGTTCTGTATGTAGATCAAAATTCAGTACGGGTCCCACCTGACAAAATCAAGGTGTTAGCAGGGCTGTGTTCCTTCTGGAGGCTCCAGTGAAGAATCAGTTTCCTGCTCATTTGGGTGATTGGCAGAATTTTGCTCCTTGGCCTGTGACCCCTCTTCCATATCCCAACCCAGCAAAGGTGGGCTGGGTCCCTTGCACACTTCATGTCTCTGTTCCTTCTTGTTCAGTCTCACTTTTCAGACCTAGCCTTTTCTTTCATTTTTAAGGACTCATGTGGTTAGATTGAGTTTACCTGGATAATCCAGGATACTCTTGTCATCTTGGGGTCTATGCCCTTAATCACATTCATGAAATCCCTTTTGCAGGGGAAGTCACACAGTCACAGCCCTGGGGATTAGGACATGGGCATCTCTGAGGGTGGGGGCATTATTCCACACTGTCTTTCCATCCACATGTGTATGATGTATATGTGCACGTATGCATCAATTTATGTATCTGTCTATGCACTCGTGTGTGTATGTGTGTTTTCTCTCTCATTTATCTGCTCACTTGTCGTTTCCTTGAGAAAGAGGCCTGTTTTCTCAGTTGTCTTCACATCCACCAGAAAGTGAAATACTATAGCAGAGATTCTCCGTAGGCCTTAGCTCCCAGCACATGGTGAAGCCCATGTAGCAGAGATTCTATTCTCTTTTCCTCTTGTTTTGAAAAACATTTAAAAATGCAGGAAAGTTCAGAAAATATGTAACACTCTTGGGTAATGATCCAGAATTAGAAAATATTAACATTTTGTCATAGTTTCTGAGCCTTTAAAAAAATGAAATAAAATATTACGTTATATAGTGTATATTTATGTTATACACATATATTCTGTGTATATATATATAAATATTATGTAGTTTTATGTATTTGGCACTGATTGTTTCAATCTGTGTTTTCATACTTTGCATCAGTGTATATGCTAATAATAAATACAATTGTTTGGGTCTTTAAAACATGTATAAATATCATACTGAATTAGTCATTCTTCAGTTGATTTTTTATTTTTTTATTATTTTTTTAAAAGATTTTATTTATTTAGTCATAGACACAGAGAGAGAGAGGCAGAGACACAGGCAGAGGGAGAAGCAGGCTCCACACAGGGAGCCTGATATGGGACTCGATCCCAGGTCTCCAGGATCATACCCCAGGCTGCAGGCGGCGCCAAAAGGGCTGCCCTTCAGTTGATTTTTTAAACGCAGTATCATGTTTTTGAATATCTAGCCATGTTGGTCAAATTCATTCATTGTAAGTACTGTAGAGTGCTCCTTCCCATGCATATAACACATTTTATTGTCCATTCCCCTATTTATGAGCACTTAAATTGTCTCCATTTTTTTTTTTTTTTTGCTAACTTTGCAGTGAATGAATGCATATACATACATGCCTCCCTAGGCACAATGCAAGAGGTTTTTCTCAGAAATATACCTGAAACTGGAATTGCTGGGTTATCAGGTAATCACATTTTCAACTTTACATATTATTTCTGAATTGCTTTCTGGACGAGGTGTGTCACTATATTTCCTCCAGCTATGAGTGAAAGTTTGCCCTGCTCCCATATTCCTATTAATGTTTGTTATTAGGAGATTTATATGCTGTGCCCTCCCAGAATATGTAGGATTTGGTATGTATTCTAGGTTTGTGTATGTACTTTGCCATTATTTTTTTTTGTACTTTGCCATTATACATACTCTAAATATTTTCTAAAGTCTATTCTCTTGTCTTTTTGAGCCCATTTCTATATCTTTTACCCATATAATTGCATACATCTTATCTCTTCATTCTTACTTGCATATCAGGCCTTACTTCTGGGATTGTTTTCTTCTGTCTGAAGCATATTTTTTAGAACTTCTCTAAAAGAAGAAAAATTATGTTCTCATTAGTCTGAAAATACATTTATTTCTTCCTTAGTGTTGAAAAATGTTTTTGCTGGGTATACAACCTTAGGCTGACAGTTACTTTCTCTCCACACATCAAAGCTATTACTGCACTGTCATTTGGCTTCCTTTTTTTTTTGTGTGTGTGTGTGTGTGTGTGTGGCGGAAAAGTCAGCTATTAGTGTGCTCATCTCTTTTGAAGGTCTCTTATCTCTGGCTACTTTTAAGATCTTCTTTTAATCTTTGGTGTTCCATAGTTTTATTTTGATGTATACAAGCGTATGTCACTGTTATTTATTCCATTAGGAATCCATGGGCTTTTATGATTTGTGGATTGATGTGTACCTAGAAAATTCTGAACCATCATTATTCAAACATTGTCTCTATCCCATTCTCTGTCTTCTCTCTCTGGAACACTGAAATAAGTATCTTAGATCTTCTCTTATATGTGTCTTAACCTCTGTTTTCCATAACTTCGTCTTTCTGTGCTAAAATCTGGATATTTTTTTCAGACCGCTCTTTAAAATTTTACTAATTTTCTCAACCCCGAGTTACTATTTTTAAAGTTCTATTAAGGTGTATTGAATTGTAATATTATATATATTTAAAGTGTACAATTTAAGAAGTTTTGACATATGTACACACCTTTGAAACCAAAACCATGATCACAATAATTATCAAAAATCCCTCAAACTTCCATATGTCCTCTCTCCTGCCATCCCCAGGTAGTCACTGGTGTGCTTTCTGTAACTATACAGCAGTCCTTTTTTCAAGAATTTTATAGAAATGGAATCACAATATATGCTTTTTCAGGATACGAGGTCTATGTCTTTTTCGCTCAGCCTGATTATTTTGAGGTTCATCCATGTTGCACCTGTCAATAATTCATTCCTTTTTTTTTAAAAAAAGATTTATTTTAGAGAGAGTGCATGTGAGCAAGGGGAGGGGCACAGGGAGAGAGAGAAACAGGCTTCCCACTGAGCACAAAGCCCAATACCAGGCTTGATCTTATCACCCAGAGATCATGATCTTGAGCCAAAATCATGAGTCAGATGCTTAACTAACTGAGCCATCTAGGCACCCAATAATTCATTCCTTTTTATTGCTAAATACTAAGCCATTGGGTGGATATGTCATAGTTTGTTCATACGTTTACTTGTTGGTAGACATTAATGGTTTGTTTCAGTTTGGGGCTATTACAAATAAAAACTACTATAAATACCCATACACAAGTCTTTGGTATGATGTATGTACAATGTTATGTTAGTTTCAGGTGTATGATACAGTGATTCAACAATTCTGTACATTTCTGAATGTTGGTCACGATAAGTGTGCTCTTCACTCCCTTCACCTATTTCACCCATCTCCCACCTGCAATGAACAGAGAAGAGACAGAGGAACAGACTCTGAAATGTATGGATATATACTTCAAATTCTCTTGAGTTAATAAGAGTCCAATGTCTCGATCGTGTGGTGGATGCCAGACTGTTTCCCAAAGCGGCTGTATTATTTCACAGTTCTCTAGCACTGTGTGAGAGCCCCAGCTTCTCCACAGCCTTGCCAGCAAGGCAAGCTAGTGTGGCCACTCTTTTTACTTTTGACATTCTAATAGGTGTGTAGTGGTATCCCAAAAGCTAGAATTTGCATTTCCCTCATAACTAATGATGTGGAGTATCTCTTCGTGTGCTTATATGCCTTTCATGTGTCTTCTTTGGTGAAGTATCTTTTCGAATCTTTTGGCCATTATAAAAATGGATTGTTTTCTTACGGAATTTTGAGAATTTCTTCTACATTCTGGTTGTAACTTGTCTGTGCCTTGTTTTTTTTTTTTTTTAACTCTCTTAACAGGTTATTTTATTTATATATTTTTAAAGACTTCATTTATTTGAGAGAGAGAGAGAGAGCACAAGAGAGAGCACAAGTGGGAAGAAGGAGTAGTCTCCCCTACTCCATGTGGAATTCCTTCCCAGGACTCTGAGATCATGACCTGAGCTGAAGGCGGATGCTTAACCGAGTCACCCAGGCACTCTTTAACAGGGTCTTTTAAAGAGCATATATTTCTAATTTTGGTGAAGTCCGATTATCATTCTTTTCTTTGGATTGTGCTTTTGGTGTCATAACCACAATGTTTTTGCCTAACTCATAGCCACAAAGGTTTTTCTCCCAGGTTTTCTTCTAAAGTTTTATACTTTTAGATTTAACATTCCAGCCTATGATCTATTTGTACTTAATTGTTCTGTATCAAGTGATGTATAGATGAAAGTTCCTATTTTTACATGTGGACAAAACATACATTTGTTTTGGTACTGTTTGTTCATCTATTTGTCTGTTTTGATGCAAGCATCACACCGTTTTGATTATACCTCCTGACCTTAAGACTTACTATAAAAGCTAAAATATCCAAGACAGGATGGTATTCGCATCAAAGTAGACAAATAGGTCAGTGGAACAGAAGAGACAGTACAGAAATAGGCCATTTGTATTTGGTCAATTGATTTTCACCAAAGCTTCAAAAGAAAGTATAGTCTTTCCAACAGATGGTGCTGGACCTGATAAATTTTGTTACCAGTAATCGGAGCAATTACAAGGTTTACCTCATTTGTTTCTCTACTCTCAAGGGATCACTGCTTTAATTACTTGATATCTCTGGTCCTGAAAACCATTCTTTCATATATTTGCCTAGTTTTTTCTTTGGGAGAATAAATCTAGTTACTGTTAAACTACGTTGGTCAGGAGAAAAAGCCCCTGGACTATTGCAATGGCCTCTTAATTGTCTCCCTCCCCCAACTTTTACTCATCTGTCGAGTGTTAAATTTGACTATTAGTGTATTTTATGCTTTATTTCCAAAAAGTTACACTTAATTATTTTTCAGATCTGCTTGACCATTTTTATAGTCTTGATCTTCAGTCTTTTCTTTATTGAACTATGATTGACATACATAAAAGCTGTACATATTTAATGTATACATCTTGATGAGTTTGAAGATAAGGATACACCCATGAGACCATCTTCACATATGATGTTCTAAACTTACCTATAATTTCTAGAGGCTTCTTTCTACCTCCTTTTTTTTGGACAGAATATTTGCATAGGATTTCCCCTCTTAAGTTTTTATGTATACAGTACAGCATTGGTAACTATGTGCACTGCGGTATACAGTAGTTCTTTAGGACTCATTCACTTTGCATAAGTAAAACTTTGTACTCTTTGATTAACACCTCCTGATTCCCTCTTCCTGGGGTCCCTGGCAACCACCATTCTCCTTTCTGTTTTTATGAGTTTACCTATGTTGGATTTCTGCTATAATTGGGATCATGTAGTCTTTGTTCCTCTGTATCTGGCTTATTTTACTTCCAGGTTCATCTATGTTGTAGCAAATGGCAAGATTTCCTACATTTTTAAGGCTGGGTAATATTCTGTTGTATATGTACCACATCTTTTTTATTCATTCATCTGTTGACAGACATTTGGTTTGATTCCATATCTTGGCTGTTCTAAATAATGCTGGATTGAACGTGAGTGTGCAGTTACCCCTTTGAGATCCTAATTTCAATTTGTTTGGGTGTACACCAAAGAGCATGATTGCTGGATCATAGGGGTAGTTCTATTTTTAATTTTTCGAGGAATCTCCATACTGTTTTCCATAGTGGACATACCAGTGTACATTCCCACCAACACAATACAAGGATTCCTTTTTCTCCACATCCTTGTCAACACTTACTATCTTTTATTTATTTATTTTTTGATAATAGCCATCCTAACAAGTGTGAGGTGATATTTCATTGTGGTTTTGGTGTGCATTTTCCTGATGATCAGTGATGTTGAGCATCTTTTCATGTGTCTGTTGGCCATTTCTATGACTTCTGTGGGGAAAGGTCTACTCAGGTCTTCTTATCCATTTTTTTTAAAGTTGGGTATTTTGTTTTTGTTTTTTTGCTATTGAGTTATGTGAGTTCTTTATATATTTTGGGTATTATCCTCTTATCAGATAAATGATTTGCAGATATTTTCTCCCATTTTTTTAGGTTGCCTTTTCATTTTGTTGATGGTTTCCTTTGCGGTGCAGAAGCTTTTTAGTTTGATGTGGTCCCGGCTGTTTTTGTTTTTCTTGGCTTTGGTGTCATATCCAAGAAATCATTGCCAAGGCCAATACCTAGAAGCTTTTCCTCTGTGTTTTCTTTTAAAAGTTTTATAATTTCAGATCTTATGTTTAAGTCTTTAAACCATTTTGATTGATTTTTGTATATGGTATAAAATAAGAGTCCAAGTTCACTGTTTTGCATGTGCACTGTTTATACATGTTTTGCATGTATAAAATAAGGGTCCAAGTTCACTGTTCTGCAGTTTTCCCAACGTCATTTTTTGAAGAGACTGTCATTTTCTCATTGTGTATTCTTGCTCCCGTTGTTGAAAATCAGTTTATGATAAATGTGTGGGTTTATTTCTCTATTCTGTCCCATTAGTCGATATGTCTGTTTTTATGCCAGTGCCATAATACTTTTATTACTATGGTTTTGTAATATATTTTAAAATCAATAAGTGTGGTGTGCCTGCTCTGTAGCTCTTGCTCAAGATTGCTTTGGTTATTTGGAGTCTCTTGTGGTTCCATATGAATTTTAGAATTGTTTTTTAAAATTTCTGTAATCTTTACTTTTATTTGCAACCTTTTCTAAAAACACAATATTTTACATCTGATAATGCCAACATAGGAAGTCATGGCACATCTGACTCTGTTTTAGGCATTAGCTCTCACTTGTAACTTTTTTCCTTGTTTGTTTTTGGACTTTTTTTTTTTTTAAATTTTTATTTTATTTATGATAGTCACACACACACACACAGAGAGAGAGAGAGAGGCAGAGACACAGAGGGAGAAGCAGGCTCCATGCACCGGGAGCCCGACGTGGGATTCGATCCCGGGTCTCCAGGATCGCGCCCTGGGCCAAAGGCAGGCGCTAAACCGCTGCGCCACCCAGGGATCCCTGGACTTTTTTTTTAAAAAAAGATTTTATTTATTTAATCATGAGAGCGATAGAGAGGCAGAGACATAGACAGAGGAAGAAGAGACTTGGGTTGGAGGTGTGTTTCTCCAGTAATGATATGCTTTACTTCTGCTAGGTACCTGAGGGCATGCACTGGGCACTATATATTTTTAAAATGTTTTAAAGATTTTATTTACTTATTCATGAGAAACACAGAGAGGCAGAGACAGAGGCAGAGAGGGAGGAGCAGGCTCCATGCTGGGAACCCAATGTGGGACTCAATCCCAGGACCCCGGGAGCATGCCCTGAGCCAAAGGCAGGTAGGTGCTCAACCGCTGAGCCACCTGGGTGTCCTTGGGCACTACTTTGAATAAAATTCTTAGTTTTAGGCTTTTTTGTGTCATGTGTTATATGAATTCAGATTGTAAACTCATGAGAAGAGTGTTTTTTTTTTTTAAAGATTTTATTTATTCATTCATTCATGAGAGAGACAGAGAGAGAGACAGGCAGAGACACAGGCAGAAGGAGAAGCAGGCTCCATGCAGGGAGCCAGATGTGAGATTCGATCCCGGGACCCCAGGATCATGCCCTGGGCTGAAGGCAGGCACCAAACCGCTGAGCCACTCAGGGATCCTGAAGACTGTCTTATTGTTACAAAATTAACAGAAGAGACTTTCACCCCCTTCACTTAGGGATAAGATTGGAGTTTTTCCAGCATTTCCTGGGAAGGGTGTATTTAATTCACCTGTATTTGAAGGTATGACCCTCTGAGGACTCAGCTTTTGCAGGAGTAGAGATTGGGTCTTCCACTTGATTTGCATGTAGGGTAGATTCTGGGTTGGAATTCTGCTCTCCCTAGCCCCCAGATCATAAAAATGGAAGATTTGGCTCACCTAGTTTGGCAGATGCCTTCAAAATGAAAACTCTCTTACCTTTTCAGGTTTCAGTTTTCATTTGGTTTTTGATTCTTAAGTACATCTTACTTCCTAATCAGAACATCAATACATTTATATAGAAGTTTTAAACATTTTTATATTTTAATTTGCGTTTTTAGTTCTTTTCAATATAGGAGTAAGTATGGCGGTGGTCAGCCCAGAGTATCTAGTCGTCTGTACTGTTGGAAATGGACTTCTTTTTATCATCAAGAAGGTGAATACTTTGATGTAGTCAGGTGGAGCTGCCTTTTCCTTTATGATTATTACTTTTTGGTCTTCCTAAGAGATCTTTCCTTACTTTCAGTCTCCCAGTGTCACAGACACAAAAATACATATTCTCTTATGTTCTGTCTGTCTATATTGATGTTAGGAAGGATTTATTTTTACTTTTGTCCATATGAAAATGGGTCAGATTTGAGTTTTGACCTGTTTTTATATGCCCTTGTGAGCTAGACATGGTTTTTACATTTTAAAAGGTCATGTATATATAAAATATGTGGTAGAGGTGGTATGTAGCCTGCAAAATCTAAGATATTTATTATCTGGATGTTTATACAAAAAGCTTGCAGACCCTTGGATTAATTTACTTTTTGTTCCTCATTTATTTGCTATATTTTAACTTCCCATTTATACCTGGAGCTTATTTCTGAGCCCTCCATTTGATTTCATTTGTCTCTTCGTTTATTGCCAACTCCAAATACCACAGTGTAATGAAAATGGCTGTTTTCGTTAATGAAAGTACATGAGCTAAAGGAGAGGGATTAGAAAATGCAGGATCCATTTTCAGAGTGGAATTGGAAAAATGTAGAAAATTCATCCTTGGATGCCTAATTGCCCTGACATTAACTAGAGGCATAGAGATTCAGAGTGCCCACAGACTACGCCTCTGCTGTGCCCAGAGCAAGCGCTGGACCATGGAATTGGATTTTATTGATTAATTTGTAACTGTGTACAGTGCTGTATGAAGCATTAAACGCTTGTTCTAGGAAGCTTCTGACAAATGGAACAATGAATTGTGAAATCCCAAGTGGATCAGAATGAGTGAGGAAGAGATTGGGGGTCACATAGGAGAAGCATGCGGTGTGAACCCTAAAATACGTGTTAATCATTGAAGATGGGAGAAGGAGAGAAAGCTAGGTGCTGAGAATATTAGATCTTTCCTTCTGAAACAGATGTTTGTCTGTCTGAGGTATGTGTCTGCTTACTCCAGTCGTGACACAGTTTACTTGTGCAGTGAGGTAGCACTCTCAGGGGAGACAGCACAATCTCTGAGGTGAGGTGGAGATGCACACAAGAGCTGTGGTGGCTGCCATCACCCCTGGCTGAGACATCTGTCACATTCACCAGGGCTCTCCTGTTTAGTGGGACACTGGAGGTTTGCATGCTCCACTCTGCTTCCTTTTGCTTCCTTATTCCCTGTAGGATCAAATGAGAGGAACAGTATGACAACACACGTTTCCCTTCCCCGCTGCCCCCCCCCCCCCCCCCGTGTGAAGGGGCCTGACCCTCTCCTTGAATCTACCTTCCTTCCCTCAGACTTGTCTGATCAAAGGGGCAGTGAGTGTGTGCGGGGCAGGGAGGGCGTGGCTAGAGTAGGCAGGCTGGCCAGTGGCTTTCTGCCAGCCTCAAGATCCATGACACAAACTTTACCCTGCCTCCTCTTGAAAGCCACTCACTGAACTCTAGTTAAAACTGGTGTCTCCTGAGTCCTTGACCTTGGCCAGCCAGCCACCAGTATTTCTGCTGGGGCTAATGTGGGGTAAAACACTTTTTTCTGATCACTTTTTTCCGATCAGTTTTCCATGAGGCCTATCAACAAAAACATTGTGCTGATCTTACATAACTAGTAGTAACATAGACTCTTGAAGACCTCTGGAGAGAGACCAGGAGTGCAGGGGATACACATCAAGTGTAGAAGCTAAATTCAAAATCTGGGCCCTAAATGGCCAGATTTATTCAAAACCCTGTGAACCACTCTGCAGGTTGGCTCACAGCGAATTAGACATAAATACAGAAACCTAGGTTGATTGTGAAGATAACCTTGAGTAAAACCGCGGTGAGAAAAAGAATGGCTCCATGGAACAATGTCACACACAAAAGAAACACTACATATTTATAAGGATCCTAGCATAGCTCAGGATGTTTGGAGCATCTCTGGGGGACATAGGCCCCTGGGAGTCAGAGGAGAAGGGAAATGCTCCACTCCTGTGTCTGAGGTCGGGCTCCCCAGAGGCAGAGCCTGAGATGGAGTTTCCAGAGCATTCCTGGATAGGGGATTTGCAGAGGGAGGGCTCTCAGTGAGGGAAGCAGACCAGGGCAAGGGAAGGATGAAACAAGGTTTGGTGTTGAGTCTCTAGTCCTGCCTGATCTCATGGGAAGCTCTGGAGTATGAGATGCACCAGAGATGGTCCTGCTCAGAGAGGAAGGGGCAGAGCTATCATCCCTGCAACCGTCAGTCAGTGGCTAAGGGTCCTTCCTGGGGAATGTGCAAGCTCCCCCAGGCCTCTTCAGGCAAGATGGCTCCCATCAGCCAAAGGGCAGCCCTCTTGAGAAGGGGCTAAATATGAGTCATTAGCAGCCAACATCCTGGCATCTGGAATACAATATGCAGCTGAGTGAAGGCAGTTGAGACAGGTCCTCATGGCATCTGCTAAACTGCAGGAGGCCTTGTTTGGCTGGTGATGGTGACAGGCTTGCCTCCCCTGCCACACCCTGTGTCTTCATGCCCAGAGGATGATGCTCCCGGAGGGGTGCATACAGAATGTTCTAGAGAACCCAGGAGAGGGAGCAACAGACCCTGCCCATGACTAAACAAAATACTGCTTTGAAGGCAACACCAAGATCCACTTGGGCTCTCCCAAGGGCAAAAGGGCCAAGATTCCACTTTCCTGAGACCTGAATTCAGGGGCTGGGACTCTTTCACAGTCTCCTAGTGATTTTCATTGAGCAGTCCCTCACTAGGCCACTTTGCAAAATGCAAAACCTCCCTGCAATTCAAACTGTGCCATTCTTAACACCTGCAAGCTTGTGGCAGTCACCCACTGACTTGGGGTAAAGGTGACACGGCAGCACATAGAGAAGACTTCTCCCTGCAGCCCCCCCCACCCTCCTACCTCCCTTTGTCTCTACACTTTGAAATCACTCTCCGCCCAGGCCCAGCAGGAGCCCTGACTGGTTCAGGGGCTTGTGATTAGCTCTCTACCCTGGCTCAGATAGCTCTTTCAGGAACCTGTGGACTTGACAAGCAGGGATGACTGCTTCAAAGAACAAGGCAGGCACCCCTGGGGAATGACAGCTCCTGCCCAAGGCCAGGGAGGCGGCAGTGCCATGTGAGTGGCGCCTCTCCCAAACACGGACTCCAGAAAAGATGAACAAAAAAGGCACTTTCTCATTGTTTTGATGCCATAAAAATCAGTGCCTAAGAGAATACAGCATTCTGCAGATCTTACTTAAAATTCTGTGAGCAGCCGTGGTGATTAGGGGGCTGCAGCTGGAGGCTGGCAGTAGCTCAAAGGAGAATGGCCAGGCAGGTCGCCTCACCTTCCCTCCAGGCTGAAGAGCATCTGGGAGTAGAATTCTTGTAAACTGAGGCTTGTAAAAGAAAGGGCATCCTTGTGGCTTGACTGGGTAGAGAGAAGCAGTGCAAAGGTCTTTTCAGAGAGCTGACTACTGATGGTGGCCTATAGCAAAGTGGTATGGAGTGCTGGATCAAGGGTCTAGCTTCACCTGGCCACACAGTATTGTGTGTCTTAGGGCTCCTAGCAGCTGCGCTGCATCTTGGTTCTTGGGCCACAAAATGGTGGCATGAGACCAGCTTGCTGTCTGTTTTTGGTTGCACTTTTGGTTGAATATGCCAATAAATGCATAACTATTTACTTAGAAATTATACACACATTGTACTCTACTAATGTATTATGTATATTATAAAGGGCATATAGCAATAGATACAAGAAAGTCTGGAAGAAAATAAATAAAAGCTCTAGTATATTCTTTCTCAACCCTTGCCATGCC